>NW_027099839.1:0-156531 GCF_031753505.1 Anomalospiza imberbis | reverse complement strand
GAAAGACAAGTTGCCAGCCCAGGTTCTGATGTCAGTTTGTAGGGTTCCCTTGGGACTGTCAGGGCAGCACAGGTTTGAGGTGGGGGCAGGTTGGGTCTGGGACGTATCCTCGTCCGTTCGGATATTTTGCAGGCAGCCGGCCACTCAGTGCCGCAGGCCCCTGGAGACATAGACCGGCCCTTTTCCCTGGGAAAGAAAAGTGGCCAGCCCAGGTTCCTGATGTCAGTTTGTAGGGTTCCTTGGGACTGTCAGGGCAGCACAGGTTTGAGGTGGGGGCAGGTTCGGTCTGGGACGTATCCTCGTCCGTTCGGATATTTTGCAGGCAGCCGGCCACTCAGGGCCAGAGGACATTGGTGACAAAGACCGGCCCTTTTTCCTGGGAAAGAAAAGTTGCCAGCCCAGGTTCCTGGTGTCCAGTTTGTAGGGTTCCCTTGGCACTGTCAGGGGCAGCACAGGTTTGAGGTGGGGGCAGGTTGGGTCTGGGACGTATCCTCGTCCGTTCGGATATTTTGCAGGGAGCCAACCTCTCAGTGCCACAGCCCCTGAGACATAGACCGGCCCTTTTCCTGGGAAAGAAAAGTGGCCAGCCCAGGTTCCTGATGTCAGTTTGTAGGGTTCCCTTGGGACTGTCAGGGCAGCACAGGTTTGAGGTGGGGGCAGGTTGGGTCTGGGACGTATCCTCGTCCGTTCTGGATATTTTGCAGCTAGCCGGCCACTCAGGGCCACAGGCCCCTGGAGGACAAAGACCGTCCCTTTTCCCTGGGAAAGAAAAATGGCCAGCCCAGGTTCCTGGTGTCAGTTTGTAGGGTTCCTTGGGACTGTCAGGGCAGCACAGGTTTGAGGTGGGGGGCCAGGTTGGGTCTGGGACGTATCCTCGTCCGTTCGGATATTTTTGCAGGCAGCCGGCCACTCAGGGCCACAGCCCCTGGAGACATAGGCCGTGCCTTTTCCCTGGGAAAGACAAGTTGCCAGCCCAGGTTCCTGATGTCAGTTTGTAGGGTTCCCTTGGGACTGTCAGGGCAGCACAGGTTTGAGGTGGGGGCAGGTTGGGTCTGGGACGTATCCTCGTCCGTTCGGATATTTTGCAGGCAGCCGGACACTCAGTGCCGCAGGCCCCCTGGAGACAAAGACCGGCCCTTTTCCCTGGGAAAGAAAAGTGGCCAGCCCAGGTTCCTGATGTCAGTTTGTAGGGTTCCCTTGGGACTGTCAGGGCAGCACAGGTTTGAGGTGGGGGCAGGTTGGGTCTGGGACGTATCCTCGTCCGTTCGGATATTTTGCAGGCAGCCGGACACTCAGTGCCGCAGGCCCCTGGAGACAAAGACCGGCCCTTTTCCCTGGGAAAGAAAAGTGGCCAGCCCGAGGTTCCTGATGTCAGTTTGTAGGGTTCCCTTGGCACTGTCTGGGCAGCACAGGTTTGAGGTGGGGGCAGGTTGGGGTCTGGGACGTATCCTCATCCATTCGGACATTTTGCAGGCAGGCCGGCCACTCAGGGCCACAGCCCCTGGAGACATAGGACCTGCCCTTTTCCCTGGGAAAGAAAAGTGGCCAGCCCAGGTCCCTGGTGTCAGTTTGTAGGGTTCCCTTGGGACTGTCTGGGCAGCACAGGTTTGAGGTGGGGGCAGGTTGGGTCTGGGACGTATCCTCGTCCCGTTCGGATATTTTGCAGGCAGCGGCCACTCAGGGCCACAGGCCCCTGGAGACATAGACCGGCCCTTTTCCCTGGGAAAGAAAAGTGGCCAGCCCAGGTTCCTGATGTCAGTTTGTAGGGTTCCCTTGGGACTGTCAGGGCAGCACAGGTTTGAGGTGGGGGGCATGGTTGGGTCTGGGACGTATCATCGTCCGTTCGGATATTTTGCAGGCAGCCGGCCACTCAGGGCCAGAGGACACTGGTGACAAAGACCGGCCCGTTTTCCTGGGGAAAGAAAAGTTGCCAGCCCAGGTTCCTGGTGTCAGTTTGTAGGGTTCCCTTGGGACTGTCAGGGCAGCACAGGTTTGAGGTGGGGGGCAGGTTGGGTCTGGGACGTTTCCTCGTCCGTTCGGATATTTTGCAGGCAGTCAACCACTCAGGGCCACAGCCCCTGGAGACATGGACCGGCCCTTTTCCCTGGGAAAGAAAAGTGGCCAGCCCAGGTTCCTGATGTCAGTTTGTAGGGTTCCCTTGGGACTGTCAGGGCGGCACAGGTTGGAAGCGGGGGCAGGTTGGGTCTGGGACGTATCCTCGTCCGTTCGGATATTTTGCAGCTAGCCGGCCACTCAGGGCCACAGCCCCTGGAGACAAAGACCGTCCCTTTTCCCTGGGAAAGAAAAGTGGCCAGCCCAGGTTCCTGATGTCAGTTTGTAGGGTTCCCTTGGGACTGTCAGGGCAGCACAGGTTGGAGGTGGGGGCAGGTTGGGTCTGGGACGTATCCTCGTCCGTTCGGATATTTTGCAGGCAGCCGGCCATTCAGGGCCAGGGGCCCCTGGAGACAAGACCGTCCCTTTTCCCTGGGAAAGAAAAGTGGCCAGCCCAGGTTCCTGGTGTCAGTTTGTAGGGTTCCCTTGGGACTGTCAGGGCAGCACAGGTTTGAGGTGGGGGGCAGGTTGGGTCTGGGACGTATCCTTGTCCGTTCGGATATTTTGCAGGCAGCCGGCCACTCAGGGCCACAGCCCCTGGAGACATAGGCCGTGCCTTTTCCCTGGGAAAGACAAGTTGCCAGCCCAGGTTCCTGATGTCAGTTTGTAGGTTCCCTTGGGACTGTCAGGGCAGCACAGGTTTGAGGTGGGGGCAGGTTGGGTCTGGGACGTATCCTCGTCCGTTCGGATATTTTGCAGGCAGCCGGACACTCAGTGCCGCAGGCCCTTGGAGACAAAGACCGGCCCTTTTCCCTGGGAAAGAAAAGTGGCCAGCCCAGGTTCCTGATGTCAGTTTGTAGGGTTCCCTTGGGACTGTCTGGGCAGCACAGGTTTGAGGTGGGGCAGGTTGGGTCTGGACGTATCCTCGTCCGTTCGGATATTTTGCAGGCAGCCGGCCACTCAGGGCCACAGCCCCTGGAGTCATAGGCCGTGCCTTTTCCCTGGGAAAGACAAGTTGCCAGCCCAGGTTCCTGATGTCAGTTTGTAGGGTTCCCTTGGGACTGTCAGGGCAGCACAGGTTTGAGGTGGGGGCAGGTTGGGTCTGTGACATATCCTCGTCCGTTCGGATATTTTGCAGGCAGCCGGCCACTCAGGGCCACAGCCCCTGGAGACATAGACCGGCCCTTTTCCCTGGGAAAGAAAAAGTTGCCAGCCCAGGTTCCTGATGTCAGTTTGTAGGGTTCCCCTTGGGACTGTCAGGGCAGCAAGGTTTGAGGTGGGGGCAGGTTGGGTCTGGGACGTATCCTCCTCCATTCGGACATTTTGCAGGCAGCCGGGCCACTCAGGGCCACAGCCCCTGGAGACATAGACCTGCCCTTTTCCCTGGGAAAGAAAAGTGGCCAGCCCAGGTCCCTGGTGTCAGTTTGTAGGGTTCCCTTGGGACTGTCAGGGCAGCACAGGTTGGAAGCGGGGGCAGGTTGGGTCTGGGACGTATCCTCGTCCGTTCGGATATTTTGCAGCTAGCCGGCCACTCAGGGCCACAGCCCCTGGAGACAAAGACCGGCCCTTTTCCCTGGGAAAGAAAAGTGGCCAGCCCAGGTTCCTGATGTCAGTTTTGTAGGGTTCCCTTGGCACTGTCAGGGCAGCACAGGTTTGAGGTGGGGGCAGGTTGGGTCTGGGACGTATCCTCGTCCGTTCGGACATTTTGCAGGCAGCCGGCCACTCAGGGCCACAGCCCCTGGAGACATAGACCTGCCCTTTTCCCTGGGAAAGAAAAGTGGCCAGCCCAGGTTCCTGGTGTCAGTTTGTAGGGTTCCCTTGGGACTGTCAGGGCAGCACAGGTTTGAGGTGGGGCAGGTTGGGTCTGGGACGTATCCTCGTCCGTTCGGATATTTTGCAGGCAGCCGGCCATTCAGGGCCAGGGGCCCCTGGAGACAAAGACCGGCCCTTTTCCCTGGGAAAGAAAAGTGGCCACCCCAGGTTCCTGATGTCAGTTTGTAGGGTTCCCTTGGGACTGTCAGGGCAGCACAGGTTTGAGGTGGGGGCAGGTTGGGTCTGGGACGTATCCTCGTCCGTTTGGATATTTTGCAGGCAGCCGGCCACTCAGGGCCACAGCCCCTGGAAACAAAGACCGGCCCTTTTCCCCTGGGAAAGAAAAGTGGCCAGCCCAGGTTCCTGGTGTCAGTTTGTAGGGTTCTCTTGGGACTGTCAGAGCAGCACAGTTTTGAGGTGGGGGGCAGGTTGGGTCTGTGACATATCCTCGTCCGTTCGGATATTTTGCAGGCAGCCGGCCACTCAGGGCCACAGCCCCTGGAGACATAGACCGGCCCTTTTCCCTGGGAAAGAAAAGTTGCCAGCCCAGGTTCCTGAGTCAGTTTGTAGGGTTCCCTTGGGACTGTCAGGGCAGCACAGGTTTGAGGTGGGGGCAGGTTGGGTCTGGGGACGTATCCTCCTCCATTCGGACATTTTGCAGGCAGCCGGCCACTCAGGGCCACAGCCCCTGGAGACATAGACCTGCCCTTTTCCCTGGGAAAGAAAAGTGGCCAGCCCAGGTCCCTGGTGTCAGTTTGTAGGGTTCCCTTGGGGACTGTCAGGGCAGCACAGGTTTGAGGTGGGGGCAGGTTTGGGTCTGGGACGTATCCTCGTCCGTTCGGATATTTTGCAGGCAGCCGGCCACTCAGGGCCACAGCCCCTGGAGACATGGACCGGCCCTTTTCCCTGGGAAAGAAAAGTGGCCAGCCCAGGTTCCTGATGTCAGTTTGTAGGGTTCCCTTGGGACTGTCAGGGCGGCACAGGTTGGAAGCGGGGGCAGGTTGGGTCTGGGACGTATCCTCGTCCGTTCGGATATTTTGCAGCTAGCCGGCCACTCAGGGCCACAGCCCCTGGAGACAAAGACCGGCCCTTTTCCCTGGGAAAGAAAAGTGGCCAGCCCAGGTTCCTGATGTCAGTTTGTAGGGTTCCCTTGGCACTGTCAGGGGCAGCACAGGTTTGAGGTGGGGGCAGGTTGGGTCTGGGACGTATCCTCGTCCGTTCGGACATTTTGCAGGCAGCCGGCCACTCAGGGCCACAGCCCCCTGGAGACATAGACCTGCCCTTTTCCCTGGGAAAGAAAAGTGGCCAGCCCAGGTTCCTGGTGTCAGTTTGTAGGGTTCCCTTGGGACTGTCAGGGCAGCACAGGTTTGAGGTGGGGGCAGGTTGGGTCTGGGACGTATCCTCGTCCGTTCGGATATTTTGCAGGCAGCCGGCCATTCAGGGCCAGGGGCCCCTGGAGACAAAGACCGGCCCTTTTCCCTGGGAAAGAAAAGTGGCCACCCCAGGTTTCCTGATGTCAGTTTGTAGGGTTCCCTTGGGACTGTCAGGGCAGCACAGGTTTGAGGTGGGGGCAGGTTGGGTCTGGGACGTATCCTCGTCCGTTTGGATATTTTGCAGGCAGCCGGCCACTCAGGGCCACAGCCCCTGGAAACAAAGACCGCCCTTTTCCCTGGGAAAGAAAAGTGGCCAGCCCAGGTTCCTGTGTCAGTTGTAGGGTTCTCTTGGGACTGTCAGGGCAGCACAGGTTTGAGGTGGGGGCAGGTTGGGTCTGGGACGTATCCTCGTCCGTTCGGATATTTTGAAGCTAGCCGGCCACTCAGGGCCACAGGCCCTGGAGAATAGACCGGCCCTTTTCCCTGGGAAAGAAAAGTGGCCAGCCCAGGTTCCTGATCTCAGTTTGTCGGGTTCCCTTGGGACTGTCAGGGCAGCACAGGTTTGAGGTGGGGGCAGGTTGGGTCTGGGACGTATCCTCGTCCGTTCGGATATTTTGCAGGCAGGCCGGCCACTCAGTGCCGCAGGCCCCTGGAGACATAGACCGGCCCTTTTCCCTGGGAAAGAAGTGGCCAGCCCAGGTTCCTGATGTCAGTTTGTAGGGTTCCCTTGGGACTGTCTGGGCAGCACAGGTTTGAGGTGGGGGCAGGTTGGGTCTGGGACGTATCCTCGTCCGTTCGGATATTTTGCAGGCAGCCGGCCACTCAGGGCCAGAGGACATTGGTGACAAAGACCGGCCCTTTTTCCTGGGAAAGAAAAGTTGCCAGCCCAGGTTCCTGGTGTCAGTTTGTAGGGTTCCCTTGGCACTGTCAGGGCAGCACAGGTTTGAGGTGGGGGCAGGTTGGGTCTGGGACGTATCCTCGTCCGTTCGGATATTTTGCAGGGAGCCACCCTCTCAGTGCCACAGCCCCTGGAGACATAGACCGGCCCTTTTCCCTGGGAAAGAAAAGTGGCCAGCCCAGGTTCCTGATGTCAGTTTGTAGGGTTCCCTTGGGACTGTCAGGGCAGCACAGGTTTGAGGTGGGGGCAGGTTGGGTCTGGGACGTATCCTCGTCCGTTCGGATATTTTGCAGCTAGCCGGCCACTCAGGGCCAGGGGCCCCTGGAGACAAAGACTGTCCCTTTTCCCTGGGAAAGAAAAGTGGCCAGCCCAGGTTCCTGGTGTCAGTTTGTAGGGTTCCCTTGGGACTGTCAGGGCAGCACAGGTTTGAGGTGGGGGGCAGGGTTGGGTCTGGGACGTATCCTCGTCCTTTCGGATATTTTGCAGGCAGCCGGCCACTCAGGGCCACAGCCCCTGGAGACATAGGCCGTGCCTTTTCCCCTGGGAAAGACAAGTTGCCAGCCCAGGTTCCTGATGTCAGTTTGTAGGGTTCCCTTGGGACTGTAGGGCAGCACAGGTTTGAGGTGGGGGCAGGTTGGGTCTGGGGACGTATCCTCGTCCGTTCGGATATTTTGCAGGCAGCCGGACACTCAGTGCCCGCAGGCCCCTGGAGACATAGACCGGCCCTTTTCCTGGGAAAGAAAAGTGGCCAGCCCAGGTTCCTGATGTCAGTTTGTAGGGTTCTTTTGGGACTGTCAGGGCAGCACAGGTTTGAGGTGGGGGCAGGTTGGGTCTGGGACGTATCCTCGTCCGTTCGGATATTTTGCCAGGCAAGCCGGACACTCAGGGCCACAGGCCCCTGGAGACAAAGACCGTCCCTTTTCCCTGGGAAAGAAAAGTGGCCAGCCCAGGTTCCTGATGTCAGTTTGTAGGGTTCCCTTGGGACTGTCAGGGCAGCACAGGTTTGAGGTGGGGGCAGGTTGGGTCTGGGACGTATCTCGTCCGTTCGGATATTTTGCAGGCAGCCGGCCACTCAGGGCCACAGCCCTGGAGACAAAGACCGTCCCTTTTCCCTGGGAAAGAAAAGTGGCCAGCCCAGGTTCCTGATGTCAGTTTGTAGGGTTCCCTTGGCACTGTCAGGGCAGCACAGGTTTGAGGTGGGGGCAGGTTGGGTCTGGGACGTATCCTCGTCCGTTCGGACATTTTGCAGGCAGCCGGCCACTCAGGGCCACAGCCCCTGGAGACATAGACCTGCCCTTTTCCCTGGGAAAGAAAAGTGGCCAGCCCAGGTCCCTGGTGTCAGTTTGTAGGGTTCCCCTTGGGACTGTCAGGGCAGCACAGGTTTGAGGTGGGGGCAGGTTGGGTCTGGGATGTATCCTCGTCCGTTCGGATATTTTGCAGGCAGCCGGCCACTCAGGGCCAGAGGACATTGGTGACAAAGACCGGCCCTTTTTCCTGGGAAAGAAAAGTGGCCAGCCCAGGTTCCTGATGTCAGTTTGTAGGGTTCCCTTGGGACTGTCAGGGCAGCACAGGTTTGAGGTGGGGGCAGGTTGGGTCTGGGACGTATCCTCGTCCGTTCGGATATTTTGCAGGCAGCCGGACACTCAGGGCCACAGCCCCTGGAGACAAAGACCGGCCCTTTTCCCTGGGAAAGAAAAGTGGCCAGCCCAGGTTCCTGATGTCAGTTTTTAGGGTTCCCTTGGGACTGTCAGGGCAGCACAGGTTTGAGGTGGGGGCAGGTTGGGTCTGGGACGTATCCTCGTCCGTTCGGATATTTTGCAGGCAGCCGGCCATTCAGGTCCAGGGGCCCCTGGAGAAAAAGACCGGCCCTTTTCCCTGGGAAAGAAAAGTGGCCAGCCCAGGTTCCTGGTGTCAGTTTGTAGGGTTCCCTTGGGACTGTCAGGGCAGCACAGGTTTGAGGTGGGGGCAGGTTGGGTCTGGGACGTATCCTCGTCCGTTCGGATATTTTGCAGGCAGCCGGCCACTCAGGGCCACAGCCCCTGGAGACATAGGCCGTGCCTTTTCCCTGGGAAAGACAAGTTGCCAGCCCAGGTTCCTGATGTCAGTTTGTAGGGTTCCCTTGGGACTGTCAGGGCAGCACAGGTTTGAGGTGGGGGCAGGTTGGGTCTGGGACGTATCCTCGTCCCGTTTGGATATTTTGCAGGCAGCCGGCCACTCAGTGCCGCAGGCCCCTGGAGACATAGACCGGCCCTTTTCCCTGGGAAAGAAAAGTGGCCAGCCAGGTTCCTGATGTCAGTTTGTAGGGTTCCCTTGGGACTGTCAGGGCAGCACAGGTTTGAGGTGGGGGCAGGTTAGGTCTGGGACGTATCCTCGTCCGTTCGGATATTTTGCAGGCAGCCGGCCACTCAGGGCCAGAGGACATTGGTGACAAAGACCGGCCCTTTTTCCTGGGAAAGAAAAGTTGCCAGCCCAGGTTCCTGGTGTCAGTTTGTAGGGTTCCCTTGGCACTGTCAGGGCAGCACAGGTTTGAGGTGGGGGCAGGTTGGGTCTGGACGTATCCTCGTCCGTTCGGATATTTTGCAGGGAGCCAACCTCTCAGTTCCACAGCCCCTGGAGACATAGACCGGCCCTTTTCCCTGGGAAAGAAAAGTGGCCAGCCCAGGTTCCTGATGTCAGTTTGTAGGGGTTCCCTTGGGACTGTCAGGGCAGCACAGGTTTGAGGTGGGGGCAGGTTGGGTCTGGGACGTATCCTCGTCCGTTCGGATATTTTGCAGCTAGCCGGCCACTCAGGGCCAGGGGCCCCTGGGAGACAAAGACCGTCCCTTTTCCCTGGGAAAGAAAAGTGGCCAGCCCAGGTTCCTGGTGTCAGTTTGTAGGGTTCCCTTGGGACTGTCAGGCAGCACAGGTTTGAGGTGGGGGCAGGTTGGGTCTGGGACGTATCCTCGTCCGTTCGGATATTTTGCAGGCAGCCGGCCACTCAGGGCCACAGCCCCTGGAGACATAGACCGGCCCTTTTCCCTGGGAAAGACAAGTTGCCAGCCCAGGTTCCTGATGTCAGTTTGTAGGGTTCCCTTGGGACTGTCAGGGCAGCACAGGTTTGAGGTGGGGGGCAGGTTGGGTCTGGGACGTATCCTCGTCCGTTCGGATATTTTGCAGGCAGCCGGCCACTCAGTGCCGCAGGCCCCTGGAGACATAGACCGGCCCTTTTCCCTGGGAAAGAAAAGTGGCCCAGCCCAGGTTCCTGATGTCAGTTTGTAGGGTTCCCTTGGGACTGTCTGGGCAGCACAGGTTTGAGGTGGGGGGCAGGTTGGGTCTGGGACGTATCCTCGTCCGTTCGGATATTTTGCAGGCAGCCGGCCACTCAGGGCCAGAGGACATTGGTGACAAAGACCGGCCCTTTTTCCTGGGAAAGAAAAGTTGCCAGCCCAGGTTCCTGGTGTCAGTTTGTAGGGTTCCCTTGGCACTGTCAGGGCAGCACAGGTTTGAGGTGGGGGCAGGTTGGGTCTGGGACGTATCCTCGTCCGTTCGGATATTTTGCAGGGAGCCACCCTCTCAGTGCCACAGCCCCTGGAGACATAGACCGGCCCTTTTCCCTGGGAAAGAAAAGTGGCCAGCCCAGGTTCCTGATGTCAGTTTGTAGGGTTCCCTTGGGACTGTCAGGGCAGCACAGGTTTGAGGTGGGGGCAGGTTGGGTCTGGGACGTATCCTCGTCCGTTCGGATATTTTGCAGCTAGCCGGCCACTCAGGGCCAGGGGCCCCTGGAGACAAAGACCGTCCCTTTTCCCTGGGAAAGAAAAGTGGCCAGCCCAGGTTCCTGGTGTCAGTTTGTAGGGTTCCCTTGGGACTGTCAGGGCAGCACAGGTTTGAGGTGGGGGCAGGTTGGGTCTGGGACGTATCCTCGTCCGTTCGGATATTTTGCAGGCAGCCGGCCACTCAGGGCCACAGCCCCTGGAGACATAGGCCGTGCCTTTTCCCTGGGAAAGACAAAGTTGCCAGCCCAGGTTCCTGATGTCAGTTTGTAGGGTTCCCTTGGGACTGTCAGGGCAGCACAGGTTTGAGGTGGGGGCAGGTTGGGTCTGGGACGTATCCTCGTCCGTTCGGGATATTTTGCAGGCAGCCGGACACTCAGTGCCGCAGGCCCCTGGAGACATAGACCGGCCCTTTTCCCTGGGAAAGAAAAGTGGCCAGCCCAGGTTCCTGATGTCAGTTTGTAGGGTTCTTTTGGGACTGTCAGGGCAGCACAGGTTTGAGGTGGGGGCAGGTTGGGTCTGGGACGTATCCTCGTCCGTTCGGATATTTTGCAGGCAGCCGGACACTCAGGGCCACAGGCCCCTGGAGACAAAGACCGTCCCTTTTCCCTGGGAAAGAAAAGTGGCCAGCCCAGGTTCCTGATGTCAGTTTGTAGGGTTCCCTTGGGACTGTCAGGGCAGCACAGGTTTGAGGTGGGGGCAGGTTGGGTCTGGGACGTATCCTCGTCCGTTCGGATATTTTGCAGGCAGCCGGCCACTCAGGGCCACAGCCCCTGGAGACAAAGACCGTCCCTTTTCCCTGGGAAAGAAAAGTGGCCAGCCCAGGTTCCTGATGTCAGTTTGTAGGGTTCCCTTGGCACTGTCAGGGCAGCACAGGTTTGAGGTGGGGGCAGGTTGGGTCTGGGACGTATCCTCGTCCGTTCGGACATTTTGCGGCAGCCGGCCACTCAGGGCCACAGCCCCTGGAGACATAGACCTGCCCTTTTCCCTGGGAAAGAAAAGTGGCCAGCCCAGGTTCCTGGTGTCAGTTTGTAGGGTTCCCTTGGGACTGTCAGGGCAGCACAGGTTTGAGGTGGGGGCAGGTTGGGTCTGGGATGTATCCTCGTCCGTTCGGATATTTTGGCAGGCAGCCGGCCACTCAGGGCCAGAGGACATTGGTGACAAAGACCGGCCCTTTTTCCTGGGAAAGAAAAGTGGCCAGCCCAGGTTCCTGATGTCAGTTTGTAGGGTTCCCTTGGGACTGTCAGGGCAGCACAGGTTTGAGGTGGGGGCAGGTTGGGTCTGGGACGTATCCTCGTCCGTTCGGATATTTTGCAGGCAGCCGGCCACTCAGGGCCACAGCCCCTGGAGACAAAGACCGGCCCTTTTCCCTGGGAAAGAAAAGTGGCCAGCCCAGGTTCCTGATGTCAGTTTTTAGGGTTCCCTTGGGACTGTCAGGGCAGCACAGGTTTGAGGTGGGGGGCAGGTTGGTCTGGGACGTATCCTCGTCCGTTCGGATATTTTGCAAGCAGCCGGCCACTCAGGGCCACAGCCCCTGGAGACAAAGACGGCCCTTTTCCCTGGGAAAGAAAAGTGGCCAGCCCAGGTTCCTGATGTCAGTTTGTAGGGTTCCCTTGGGACTGTCAGGGCAGCACAGGTTTGAGGTGGGGGGCAGGTTGGGTCTGGGACGTATCCTCGTCCGTTCGGATATTTTGCAGGCAGCCGGCCACTCAGGGCCACAGCCCCTGGAGACATAGGCCGTGCCTTTTCCCTGGGAAAGACAAGTTGCCAGCCCAGGTTCCTGATGTCAGTTTGTAGGGTTCCTTGGGACTGTCAGGGCAGCACAGGTTTGAGGTGGGGGGCAGGTTGGGTCTGGGACGTATCCTCGTCCGTTTGGATATTTTGCAGGCAGCCGGCCACTCAGTGCCGCAGGCCCCTGGAGACATAGACCGGCCCTTTTCCCTGGGAAAGAAAAGTGGCCAGCCCAGGTTCCTGATGTCAGTTTGTAGGGTTCCCTTGGGACTGTCAGGGCAGCACAGGTTTGAGGTGGGGGCAGGTTAGGTCTGGGACGTATCCTCGTCCGTTCGGATATTTTGCAGGCAGCCGGCCACTCAGGTCCAGAGGACATTGGTGACAAAGACCGGCCCTTTTTCCTGGGAAAGAAAAGTTGCCAGCCCAGGTTCCTGGTGTCAGTTTGTAGGGTTCCCTTGGCACTGTCAGGGCAGCACAGGTTTGAGGTGGGGGCAGGTTGGGTCTGGGACGTATCCTCGTCCGTTCGGATATTTTGCAGGGAGCCAACCTCTCAGTTCCACAGCCCCTGGAGACATAGACCGGCCCTTTTCCCTGGGAAAGAAAAAGTGGCCAGCCCAGGTTCCTGATGTCAGTTTGTAGGGTTCCCTTGGGACTGTCAGGGCAGCACAGGTTTGAGGTGGGGGCAGGTTGGGTCTGGGACGTATCCTCGTCCGTTCGGATATTTTGCAGCTAGCCGGCCACTCAGGGCCAGGGGCCCCTGGAGACAAAGACCGTCCCTTTTCCCTGGGAAAGAAAAGTGGCCAGCCCAGGTTCCTGGTGTCAGTTTGTAGGGTTCCCTTGGGACTGTCAGGGCAGCACAGGTTTGAGGTGGGGGCAGGTTGGGTCTGGGACGTATCCTCGTCCGTTTATCCTCGTCCGTTCGGATATTTTGCAGGCAGCCGGCCACTCAGGGCCACAGCCCCTGGAGACATAGACCGCCCTTTTTCCCTGGGAAAGACAAGTTGCCAGCCCAGGTTCCTGATGTCAGTTTGTAGGGTTCCCTTGGGACTGTCAGGGCAGCACAGGTTTGAGGTGGGGGCAGGTTGGGTCTGGGACGTATCCTCGTCCGTTCGGATATTTTGCAGGCAGCCGGACACTCAGTGCCGCAGGCCCCTGGAGACAAAGACCGGCCCTTTTCCCTGGGAAAGAAAAGTGGCCAGCCCAGGTTCCTGATGTCAGTTTGTAGGGTTCCCTTGGGACTGTCTGGGCAGCACAGGTTTGAGGTGGGGGCAGGTTGGGTCTGGGACGTATCCTCGTCCGTTCGGATATTTTGCAGGCAGCCGGACACTCAGGGCCACAGCCCCTGGAGACATAGGGCGTGCCTTTTCCCTGGGAAAGACAAGTTGCCAGCCCAGGTTCCTGATGTCAGTTTGTAGGGTTCCCTTGGGACTGTCAGGGCAGCACAGGTTTGAGGTGGGGGCAGGTTGGGTCTGGGACGTATCCTCGTCCGTTCGGATATTTTGCAGGCAGCCGGCCACTCAGGGCCACAGGCCCCTGGAGACATAGGCCGTGCCTTTTCCCTGGGAAAGACAAGTTGCGAGCCCAGGTTCCTGATGTCAGTTTGTAGGGTTCCCTTGGGACTGTCAGGGCAGCACAGGTTTGAGGTGGGGCAGGTTGGGTCTGGGACATATCCTCGTCCGTTCGGATATTTTGCAGGCAGCCGGCCACTCAGGGCCACAGCCCCTGGAGACATAGACCGGCCCTTTTCCCTGGGAAAGAAAAGTGGCCAGCCCAGGTTCCTGATGTCAGTTTGTAGGGTTCCCTTGGGACTGTCAGGGCAGCACAGGTTTGAGGTGGGGGCAGGTTGGGTCTGGGACGTATCCTCCTCCATTCGGATATTTTGCAGGCAGCCGGCCATTCAGGTCCAGGGGCCCCTGGAGACAAAGACCGGCCCTTTTCCCTGGGAAAGAAAAGTGGCCAGCCCAGGTTCCTGGTGTCAGTTTGTAGGGTTCCCTTGGGACTGTCAGGGCAGCACAGGTTTGAGGTGGGGGCAGGTTGGGTCTGGGACGTATCCTCGTCCGTTCGGATATTTTGCAGGCAGCCGGCCACTCAGGGCCACAGCCCCTGGAGACATAGGCCGTGCCTTTTCCCTGGGAAAGACAAGTTGCCAGCCCAGGTTCCTGATGTCAGTTTGTAGGGTTCCCTTGGGACTGTCAGGGCAGCACAGGTTTGAGGTGGGGGCAGGTTGGGTCTGGGACGTATCCTCGTCCGTTCGGATATTTTGCAGGCAGCCGGACACTCAGTGCCGCAGGCCCCTGGAGACAAAGACCGCCCTTTTCCCTGGGAAAGAAAAGTGGCCAGCCCAGGTTCCTGATGTCAGTTTGTAGGGTTCCCTTGGGACTGTCAGGGCAGCACAGGTTTGAGGTGGGGGCAGGTTGGGTCTGGGACGTATCCTCGTCCGTTCGGATATTTTGCAGGCAGCCGGCCACTCAGGGCCACAGGCCCCTGGAGACATAGGCCGTGCCTTTTCCCTGGGAAAGACAAGTTGCGAGCCCAGGTTCCTGATGTCAGTTTGTAGGGTTCCCTTGGGACTGTCAGGGCAGCACAGGTTTGAGGTGGGGGCAGGTTGGGTCTGGGACATATCCTCGTCCGTTTTGATATTTTGCAGGCAGCCGGCCACTCAGACATAGACCGGCCCTTTTCCCTGGGAAAGAAAGTGGCCAGCCCAGGTTCCTGATGTCAGTTTGTAGGGTTCCCTTGGGACTGTCAGGGCAGCACAGGTTTGAGGTGGGGGCAGGTTGGGTCTGGGACGTATCCTCCTCCATTCGGACATTTTGCAGGCAGCCGGCCACTCAGGGCCACAGCCCCTGAGACATAGGCCGTGCCCTTTTTCCCTGGGAAAGAAAAGTGGCCAGCCCAGGTCCCTGGTGTCAGTTTGTAGGGTTCCCTTGGGACTGTCAGGGCAGCACAGGTTTGAGGTGGGGGCAGGTTGGAGTCTGGGACGTATCCTCGTCCGTTCGGTTATTTTGCAGGCAGCCGGCCACTCAGGGCCACAGCCCCTGGAGACAAAGACCGGCCCTTTTCCCCTGGGAAGAAAAGTGGCCATGCCCAGGTTCCTGATGTCAGTTTGTAGGGTTCCCTTGGGACTGTCAGGGCGGCACAGGTTGGAAGCGGGGGCAGGTTGGGGTCTGGGACGTATCCTCGTCCGTTCGGATATTTTGCAGCTAGCCGGCCACTCAGGGCCACAGCCCCTGGAGACAAAGACCGTCCCTTTTCCCCTGGGAAAGAAAAGTGGCCAGCCCAGGTTCCTGATGTCAGTTTGTAGGGTTCCCCTTGGGACTGTCAGGGCAGCACAGGTTTGAGGTGGGGGCAGGTTGGGTCTGGACGTATCCTCGTCCGTTCGATATTTTGCAGGCAGCCGGCCATTCAGGGCCAGGGGCCCCTGGAGACAAAGACCGGCCCTTTTCCCTGGGAAAGAAAAGTGGCCAGCCCAGGTTCCTGATGTCAGTTTGTAGGGTTCCCTTGGGACTGTCAGGGCAGCACAGGTTTGAGGTGGGGGCAGGTTGGGTCTGGGACGTATCCTCGTCCGTTCGGATATTTTGAAGCTAGCCGGCCACTCAGGGCCACAGGCCCCTGGAGACATAGACCGGCCCTTTTCCCTGGGAAAGAAAAGTGTCCAGCCAGGTTCCTGATGTCAGTTTGTCGGGTTCCCTTGGGACTGTCAGGGCAGCACAGGTTTGAGGTGGGGGCAGGTTGGGTCTGGGACGTATCCTCGTCCGTTTCGGATATTTTGCAGGCAGCCGGACACTCAGTGCCGCAGGCCCCTGGAGACATAGACCGGCCCTTTTCCCTGGGAAAGAAAAGTGGCCAGCCCAGGTTCCTGATGTCAGTTTGTAGGGTTCCCTTGGGACTGTCTGGGCAGCACAGGTTTGAGGTGGGGGCAGGTTCGGTCTGGGACGTATCCTCGTCCGTTCGGATATTTTGCAGGCAGCCGGCCACTCAGGGCCAGAGGACATTGGTGACAAAGACCGGCCCTTTTTCCTGGGAAAGAAAAGTTGCCAGCCCAGGTTCCTGGTGTCAGTTTGTAGGGTTCCCTTGGCACTGTCAGGGCAGCACAGGTTTGAGGTGGGGGCAGGTTGGGTCTGGGACGTATCCTCGTCCGTTTCGGATATTTTGCAGGGAGCCAACCTCTCAGTGCCACAGCCCCTGGAGACATAGACCGGCCCTTTTCCCTGGGAAAGAAAAGTGGCCAGCCCAGGTTCCTGATGTCAGTTTGTAGGGTTCCCTTGGGACTGTAAGGGCAGCACAGGTTTGAGGTGGGGGCAGGTTGGGTCTGGGACGTATCCTCGTCCGTTCGGATATTTTGCAGGCAGCCCGGCCACTCAGGGCCAGGGGCCCCTGGAGACAAAGACCGTCCCTTTTCCATGGGAAAGAAAAGTTGCCAGCCCAGGTTCCTGGTGTCAGTTTGTAGGGTTCCCTTGGGACTGTCAGGGCAGCACAGGTTTGAGGTGGGGGCAGGTTAGGTCTGGGACGTATCCTCGTCCGTTCGGATATTTTGCAGGCAGCCGGCCACTCAGGGCCACAGCCCCTGGAGACATAGGCCGTGCCTTTTCCCTGGGAAAGACAAGTTGCCAGCCCAGGTTCCTGATGTCAGTTTGTAGGTTCCCTTGGGACTGTCAGGGCAGCACAGGTTTGAGGTGGGGGCAGGTTGGGTCTGGGACGTATCCTCGTCCGTTCGGATATTTTTGCAGCTAGCCGGCCACTCAGGGACAGGGGCCCCTGGAGACATAGACCGGCCCTTTTCCCTGGGAAAGAAAAGTGGCCAGCCCAGGTTCCTGATGTCAGTTTGTAGGGTCTCCCTTGGGACTGTCAGGGCAGCACAGGTTTGAGGTGGGGGCAGGTTGGGTCTGGGACGTATCCTCGTCCGTTCGGACATTTTGCAGGCAGCCGGCCACTCAGGGCCACAGCCCCTGGAGACATAGACCTGCCCTTTTCCCTGGGAAAGAAAAGTGGCCAGCCCAGGTTCCTGGTGTCAGTTTGTAGGGTTCCCTTGGGACTGTCAGGGCAGCACAGGTTTGAGGTGGGGGCAGGTTGGGTCTGGGACGTATCCTCGTCCGTTTGGATATTTTGCAGGCAGCCGGCCACTCAGGGCCACAGGCCCCTGGAGACATAGACCGGCCCTTTTCCCTGGGAAAGAAAAGTGGCCAGCCCAGGTTCCTGATGTCAGTTTGTAGGGTTCCCTTGGGACTGTCAGGGCAGCACAGGTTTGAGGTGGGGGCAGGTTGGGTCTGGGACATATCATCGTCCGTTCGGATATTTTGCAGGCAGCCGGCCACTCAGGGCCAGAGGACACTGGTGACAAAGACCGGCCCTTTTCCCTGGGAAAGAAAAGTTGCCAGCCCCAGGTTCCTGGTGTCAGTTTGTAGGGTTCCCTTGGGACTGTCAGGGCAGCACAGGTTTGAGGTGGGGGCAGGTTGGGTCTGGGACGTATCCTCGTCCGTTCGGATATTTTGCAGGCAGCCGGCCTCTCAGGGACACAGCCCCTGGAAACAAAGACCGGCCCTTTTCCCTGGGAAAGAAAAGTGGCCAGCCCAGGTTCCTGATGTCAGTTTGTAGGGTTCCCTTGGGACTGTCAGGGCGGCACAGGTTGGAAGCGGGGGCAGGTTGGGTCTGGGACGTATCCTCGTCCGTTCGGATATTTTGCAGGCAGCCGGCCACTCAGGGCCACAGCCCCTGGAGACAAAGACCGGCCCTTTTCCCTGGGAAAGAAAAGTGGCCAGCCCAGGTTCCTGGTGTCAGTTTGTAGGGTTCCCTTGGGACTGTCAGGGCAGCACAGGTTTGAGGTGGGGGCAGGTTGGGTCTGGGACGTATCCTCGTCCGTTCGGATATTTTGCAGGCAGCCGGCCACTCAGGTCCAGGGGCCCCTGGAGACATAGACCGGCCCTTTTCCCTGGGAAAGAAAAGTGGCCAGCCCAGGTTCCTGGTGTCAGTTTGTAGGGTTCTCTTGGGACTGTCAGGGCAGCACTGGTTTGAGGTGGGGGCAGGTTGGGTCTGGGACGTATCCTCGTCCGTTCGGATATTTTGAAGCTAGCCGGCCACTCAGGGCCACAGACCCCTGGAGACAAAGACCGGCCCTTTTCCCTGGGAAAGAAAAGTGTCCAGCCCAGGTTCCTGATGTCAGTTTGTAGGGTTCCCTTGGGACTGTCAGGGCAGCACAGGTTTGAGGTGGGGGGCAGGTTGGGTCTGGGACGTATCCTCGTCCGTTCGGATATTTTGCAGGCAGGCCGGCCACTCAGGGCCACAGGCCCCTGGAGACATAGACCGGCCCTTTTCCCTGGGAAAGAAAAGTGGCCAGCCCAGGTTCCTGATGTCAGTTTGTAGGGTTCCCTTGGGACTGTCAGGGCAGCACAGGTTTGAGGTGGGGGCAGGTTGGGTCTGGGACGTATCCTCGTCCGTTCGGATATTTTGCAGGCAGCCGGCCACTCAGGGCCAGAGGACATTGGTGACAAAGACCGGCCCTTTTTCCTGGGAAAGAAAAGTGGCCAGCCCAGGTTCCTGATGTCAGTTTGTAGGGTTCCCTTGGGACTGTCAGGGCAGCACAGGTTTGAGGTGGGGGCAGGTTGGGTCTGGGACGTATCCTCGTCCGTTCGGATATTTTGCAGGCAGCCAACCACTCAGGGCCACAGCCCCTGGAGACATGGACCGGCCCTTTTCCCTGGGAAAGAAAAGTGGCCAGCCCAGGTTCCTGATGTCAGTTTGTAGGGTTCCCTTGGGACTGTCAGGGCGGCACAGGTTGGAAGCGGGGGCAGGTTGGGTCTGGGACGTATCCTCATCCGTTCGGATATTTTGCAGGCAGCCGGCCACTCAGGGCCACAGCCCCTGGAGACAAAGACCGGCCCTTTTCCCTGGGAAAGAAAAAGTGGCCAGCCCAGGTTCCTGGTGTCAGTTTGTAGGGTTCCCCTTGGGACTGTCAGGGCAGCACAGGTTTGAGGTGGGGGCAGGTTGGGTCTGGGACGTATCCTCGTCCGTTCGGATATTTTGCAGGCAGCCGGCCACTCAGGTCCAGGGGCCCCTGGAGACATAGACCGGCCCTTTTCCCTGGGAAAGAAAAGTGGCCAGCCCAGGTTCCTGGTGTCAGTTTGTAGGGTTCTCTTGGGACTGTCAGGGCAGCACTGGTTTGAGGTGGGGGCAGGTTGGGTCTGGGACGTATCCTCGTCCGTTCGGATATTTTGAAGCTAGACGGCCACTCAGGGCCACAGGCCCCTGGAGACAAAGACCGGCCCTTTTCCCTGGGAAAGAAAAAGTGTCCAGCCCAGGTTCCTGATGTCAGTTTGTAGGGTTCCCTTGGGACTGTCAGGGCAGCACAGGTTTGAGGTGGGGGCAGGTTGGGTTCTGGGACGTATCCTCGTCCGTTCGGATATTTTGCAGGCAGCCGGCCACTCAGGGCCACAGCCCCTGGAGACATAGACCGGCCCTTTTCCCTGGGAAAGAAAAGTGGCCAGCCCAGGTTCCTGATGTCAGTTTGTAGGGTTCCCTTGGGACTGTCAGGGCAGCACAGGTTTGAGGTGGGGGCAGGTTGGGTCTGGGACGTATCCTCGTCCGTTCGGATATTTTGCAGGCAGCCGGCCACTCAGGGCCACAGCCCTTGGAGACATTAGGCCGTGCCTTTTCCCTGGGGAAGGACAAGTTGCCAGCCCAGGTTCCTGATGTCAGTTTGTAGGGTTCCCTTGGGACTGTCAGGGCAGCACAGGTTTGAGGTGGGGGCAGGTTGGGTCTGGGACGTATCCTCGTCGTTTGGATATTTTGCAGGCAGCCGGCCACTCAGGGCACACAGGCCCCTGGAGACATAGACCGGCCCTTTTCCCTGGGAAAGAAAAGTGGCCAGCCCAGGTTCCTGATGTCAGTTTGTAGGGTTCCCTTGGGACTGTCAGGGCAGCACAGGTTTGAGGTGGGGGCAGGTTGGGTCTGGGACGTATCCTCGTCCGTTCGGATATTTTGCAGGCAGCCGGCCACTCAGGGCCAGAGGACATTGGTGACAAAGACCGGCCCTTTTTCCTGGGAAAGAAAAGTGGCCAGCCCAGGTTCCTGATGTCAGTTTGTAGGGTTCCCTTGGGACTGTCAGGGCAGCACAGGTTTGAGGTGGGGGGCAGGTTGGGTCTGGGACGTATCCTCGTCCGTTCGGATATTTTGCAGGCAGCCGGCCACTCAGGGCCACAGCCCCTGGAGACATAGGCCGTGCCTTTTCCCTGGGAAAGACAAGTTGCCAGCCCAGGTTCCTGATGTCAGTTTGTAGGGTTCCCTTGGGACTGTCTGGGCAGCACAGGTTTGAGGTGGGGGCAGGTTGGGTCTGGGACGTATCCTCGTCCGTTCGGATATTTTGCAGGCAGCCAGCCACTCAGGGCCACAGCCCCTGGAGACAAAGACCGTTCCTATTCCCTGGGAAAGAAAAGTGGCCAGCCCAGGTTCCTGATGTCAGTTTGTAGGGTTCCCTTGGGACTGTCAGGGCAGCACAGGTTTGAGGTGGGGTCAGGTTGGGTCTGGGACGTATCCTCGTCCGTTCGGATATTTTGCAGGCAGCCGGCCACTCAGGGCCACAGCCCCTGGAGGACATAGGCCGTGCCTTTTCCCTGGGAAAGACAAGTTGCCAGCCCAGGTTCCTGATGTCAGTTTGTAGGGTTCCCTTGGGACTGTCAGGGCAGCACAGGTTTGAGGTGGGGGCAGGTTGGGTCTGGGACGTATCCTCGTCCGTTCGGATATTTTGCAGGCAGCCGGACACTCAGTGCCGCAGGCCCCTGGAGACATAGACCGGCCCTTTTCCCTGGGAAAGAAAAGTGGCCAGCCCAGGTTCCTGGTGTCAGTTTGTAGGGTTCCCTTGGGACTGTCAGGGCAGCACAGGTTTGAGGTGGGGGCAGGTTGGGTCTGGGACGTATCCTCGTCCGTTCGGATATTTTGCAGGCAGCCGGCCACTCAGGGCCACAGGCCCCTGGAGACAAAGACCGGCCCTTTTTCCTGGGAAAGAAAAGTGGCCAGCCCAGGTTCCTGATGTCAGTTTGTAGGGTTCCCTTGGGACTGTCAGGGCAGCACAGGTTTGAGGTGGGGGCAGGTTGGGTCTGGGACGTATCCTCGTCCGTTCGGATATTTTGCAGGCAGCCGGCCACTCAGGGCCACAGCCCCTGGAGACATAGGCCGTGCCTTTTCCCTGGGAAAGAAAAGTGGCCAGCCCAGGTTCCTGATGTCAGTTTGTAGGGTTCCCTTGGGACTGTCAGGGCAGCACAGGTTTGAGGTGGGGGCAGGTTGGGTCTGGGACGTATCCTCGTCCGTTCGGATATTTTGCAGGCAGCCGGCCATTCAGGTCCAGGGGCCCTTGGAGACAAAGACCGTCCCTTTTCCCTGGGAAAGAAAAGTGGCCAGCCCAGGTTCCTGGTGTCAGTTTGTAGGGTTCTCTTGGACTGTCAGGGCAGCACTGGTTTGAGGTGGGGGCAGGTTGGGTCTGGGACGTATCCTCGTCCGTTCGGATATTTTGCAGGCAGCCGGCCACTCAGTGCCGCAGGCCCCTGGAGACATAGACCGGCCCTTTTCCCTGGAAAGAAAAGTGGCCAGCCCAGGTTCCTGATGTCAGTTTGTAGGGTTCCCCTTGGGACAGTCAGGGCAGCACAGGTTTGAGGTGGGGGCAGGTTCGGTCTGGGACGTATCCTCGTCCGTTCGGATATTTTGCAGGCAGCCGGCCACTCAGGGCCACAGGCCCCTGGAGACAAAGACCGGCCCTTTTCCCTGGGAAAGAAAAGTGGCCAGCCCAGGTTCCTGATGTCAGTTTGTAGGTTCCCTTGGGACTGTCAGGGCAGCACAGGTTTGAGGTGGGGGCAGGTTCGGTCTGGGACGTATCCTCGTCCGTTCGGATATTTTGCAGGCAGCCGGCCACTCAGGGCCAGAGGACATTGGTGACAAAGACCGGCCCTTTTTCCTGGGAAAGAAAAGTTGCCAGCCCAGGTTCCTGGTGTCAGTTTGTAGGGTTCCCTTGGCACTGTCAGGGCAGCACAGGTTTGAGGTGGGGGCAGGTTGGGTCTGGGACGTATCCTCGTCCGTTCGGATATTTTGCAGGGAGCCAACCTCTCAGTGCCACAGCCCCTGGAGACATAGACCGGCCCTTTTCCCTGGGAAAGAAAAGTGGCCAGCCCAGGTTCCTGGTGTCAGTTTGTAGGGTTCCCTTGGCACTGTCAGGGCAGCACAGGTTTGAGGTGGGGGCAGGTTCGGTCTGGGACGTATCCTCGTCCGTTCGGATATTTTGCAGGCAGCCGGACACTCAGTGCCGCAGGCCCCTGGAGACATAGACCGGCCCTTTTCCCTGGGAAAGAAAAGTGGCCAGCCCAGGTTCCTGATGTCAGTTTGTAGGGTTCTTTTGGGACTGTCAGGGCAGCCACAGGTTTGAGGTGGGGGCAGGTTGGGTCTGGGACGTATCCTCGTCCGTTCGGATATTTTGCAGGCAGCCAGCCACTCAGGGCCACAGCCCCTGGAGACAAAGACCGTTCCTATTCCCCTGGGAAAGAAAAGTGGCCAGCCCAGGTTCCTGATGTCAGTTTGTAGGGTTCCCTTGGGACTGTCAGGGCAGCACAGGTTTGAGGTGGGGTCAGGTTGGGTCTGGGACGTATCCTCGTCCGTTCGGATATTTTGCAGGCAGCCGGCCACTCAGGGCCACAGCCCCTGGAGACATAGGCCGTGCCTTTTCCCTGGGAAAGACAAGTTGCCAGCCCAGGTTCCTGATGTCAGTTTGTAGGGTTCCCTTGGGACTGTCAGGGCAGCACAGGTTTGAGGTGGGGGCAGGTTGGGTCTGGGACGTATCCTCGTCCGTTCGGATATTTTGCAGGCAGCCGGACACTCAGTGCCGCAGGCCCCTGGAGACATAGACCGGCCCTTTTCCCTGGGAAAGAAAAGTGGCCAGCCCAGGTTCCTGGTGTCAGTTTGTAGGGTTCCCTTGGGACTGTCAGGGCAGCACAGGTTTGAGGTGGGGGCAGGTTGGGTCTGGGACGTATCCTCGTCCGTTCGGATATTTTGCAGGCAGCCGGCCACTCAGGGCCACAGGCCCCTGGAGACAAAGACCGGCCCTTTTTCCTGGGAAAGAAAAGTGGCCAGCCCAGGTTCCTGATGTCAGTTTGTAGGGTTCCCTTGGGACTGTCAGGGCAGCACAGGTTTGAGGTGGGGGCAGGTTGGGTCTGGGACGTATCCTCGTCCGTTCGGATATTTTGCAGGCAGCCGGCCACTCAGGGCCACAGCCCCTGGAGACATAGGCCGTGCCTTTTCCCTGGGAAAGAAAAGTGGCCAGCCCAGGTTCCTGATGTCAGTTTGTAGGGTTCCCTTGGGACTGTCAGGGCAGCACAGGTTTGAGGTGGGGGCAGGTTGGGTCTGGGACGTATCCTCGTCCGTTCGGATATTTTGCAGGCAGCCGGCCATTCAGGTCCAGGGGCCCCTGGAGACAAAGACCGTCCCTTTTCCCTGGGAAAGAAAAGTGGCCAGCCCAGGTTCCTGGTGTCAGTTTGTAGGGTTCTCTTGGGACTGTCAGGGCAGCACTGGTTTGAGGTGGGGGCAGGTTGGGTCTGGGACGTATCCTCGTCCGTTCGGATATTTTGCAGGCAGCCGGCCACTCAGTGCCGCAGGCCCCTGGAGACATAGACCGGCCCTTTTCCCTGGGAAAGAAAAGTGGCCAGCCCAGGTTCCTGATGTCAGTTTGTAGGGTTCCCTTGGGACTGTCAGGGCAGCACAGGTTTGAGGTGGGGGCAGGTTCGGTCTGGGACGTATCCTCGTCCGTTCGGATATTTTGCAGGCAGCCGGCCACTCAGGGCCAGAGGACATTGGTGACAAAGACCGGCCCTTTTTCCTGGGAAAGAAAAGTTGCCAGCCCAGGTTCCTGGTGTCAGTTTGTAGGGTTCCCTTGGGCACTGTCAGGGCAGCACAGGTTTGAGGTGGGGGCAGGTTGGGTCTGGGACGTATCCTCGTCCGTTCGGATATTTTGCAGGGAGCCAACCTCTCAGTGCCACAGCCCCTGGAGACATAGACCGGCCCTTTTCCCTGGGAAAGAAAAGTGGCCAGCCCAGGTTCCTGATGTCAGTTTGTAGGGTTCCCTTGGCACTGTCAGGGCAGCACAGGTTTGAGGTGGGGGCAGGTTCGGTCTGGGACGTATCCTCGTCCGTTCGGATATTTTGCAGGCAGCCGGACACTCAGTGCCGCAGGCCCCTGGAGACATAGACCGGCCCTTTTCCCTGGGAAAGAAAAGTGGCCAGCCCAGGTTCCTGATGTCAGTTTGTAGGGTTCTTTTGGGACTGTCAGGGCAGCACAGGTTTGAGGTGGGGGCAGGTTGGGTCTGGGACGTATCCTCCTCCATTCGGATATTTTGCAGGCAGCCGGCCACTCAGGGCCACAGGCCCCTGGAGACAAAGACCGGCCCTTTTCCCTGGGAAAGAAAAGTGGCCAGCCCAGGTTCCTGATGTCAGTTTGTAGGGTTCCCTTGGGACTGTCAGGGCAGCACAGGTTTGAGGTGGGGGCAGGTTGGGTCTGGGACGTATCCTCGTCCGTTCGGATATTTTGCAGGCAGCCAACCACTCAGGGCCACAGCCCCTGGAGACATGGACCGGCCCTTTTCCCTGGGAAAGAAAAGTGGCCAGCCCAGGTTCCTGATGTCAGTTTGTAGGGTTCCCTTGGGACTGTCAGGGCGGCACAGGTTGGAAGCGGGGGCAGGTTGGGTCTGGGACGTATCCTCGTCCGTTCGGATATTTTGCAGCTAGCCGGCCACTCAGGGCCACAGCCCCTGGAGACAAAGACCGGCCCTTTTCCCTGGGAAAGAAAAGTGGCCAGCCCAGGTTCCTGGTGTCAGTTTGTAGGGTTCCCTTGGGACTGTCAGGGCAGCACAGGTTTGAGGTGGGGGCAGGTTGGGTCTGGGACGTATCCTCGTCCGTTCGGATATTTTGCAGGCAGCCGGCCACTCAGGGCCACAGCCCCTGGAGACAAAGACCGGCCCTTTTCCCTGGGAAAGAAAAGTGGCCAGCCCAGGTTCCTGGTGTCAGTTTGTAGGGTTCCCTTGGGACTGTCAGGGCAGCACAGGTTTGAGGTGGGGGCAGGTTGGGTCTGGGACATATCCTCGTCCGTTCGGATATTTTGCAGGCAGCCGGCCACTCAGGGCCACAGCCCCTGGAGACATAGGCCGTGCCTTTTCCCTGGGAAAGACAAGTTGCCAGCCCAGGTTCCTGATGTCAGTTTGTAGGGTTCCCTTGGGACTGTCAGGGCAGCACAGGTTTGAGGTGGGGGCAGGTTGGGTCTGGGACGTATCCTCGTCCGTTCGGATATTTTGCAGGCAGCCGGCCACTCAGGGCCACAGGCCCCTGGAGACAAAGACCGTCCCTTTTCCCTGGGAAAGAAAAGTGGCCAGCCCAGGTTCCTGATGTCAGTTTGTAGGGTTCCCTTGGCACTGTCAGGGCAGCACAGGTTTGAGGTGGGGGCAGGTTGGGTCTGGGACGTATCCTCGTCCGTTCGGATATTTTGCAGGCAGCCGGCCACTCAGGGCCAGAGGACATTGGTGACAAAGACCGGCCCTTTTTCCTGGGAAAGAAAAGTGGCCAGCCCAGGTTCCTGATGTCAGTTTGTAGGGTTCCCTTGGGACTGTCAGGGCAGCACAGGTTTGAGGTGGGGGCAGGTTGGGTCTGGGACGTATCCTCGTCCGTTCGGATATTTTGCAGGCAGCCGGCCACTCAGGGCCACAGCCCCTGGAGACAAAGACCGGCCCTTTTCCCTGGGAAAGAAAAGTGGCCAGCCCAGGTTCCTGATGTCAGTTTGTAGGGTTCCCTTGGGACTGTCAGGGCAGCACAGGTTTGAGGTGGGGGCAGGTTGGGTCTGGGACGTATCCTCGTCCGTTCGGATATTTTGCAGGCAGCCAGCCAATCAGGGCCACAGGCCCCTGGAGACATAGACCGGCCCTTTTCCCTGGGAAAGAAAAGTGGCCAGCCCAGGTTCCTGATGTCAGTTTGTAGGGTTCCCTTGGGACTGTCAGGGCAGCACAGGTTTGAGGTGGGGGCAGGTTGGGTCTGGGACGTATCCTCGTCCGTTCGGATATTTTGCAGGCAGCCGGCCACTCAGGGCCAGAGGACATTGGTGACAAAGACCGGCCCTTTTTCCTGGGAAAGAAAAGTGGCCAGCCCAGGTTCCTGATGTCAGTTTGTAGGGTTCCCTTGGGACTGTCAGGGCAGCACAGGTTTGAGGTGGGGGCAGGTTGGGTCTGGGACGTATCCTCGTCCGTTCGGATATTTTGCAGCTAGCCGGCCATTCAGGTCCAGGGGCCCCTGGAGACAAAGACCGGCCCTTTTCCCTGGGAAAGAAAAGTGGCCAGCCCAGGTTCCTGATGTCAGTTTGTAGGGTTCCCTTGGGACTGTCAGGGCAGCACAGGTTTGAGGTGGGGGCAGGTTGGGTCTGGGACGTATCCTCGTCCGTTCGGACATTTTGCAGGCAGCCGGCCACTCAGGGCCACAGCCCCTGGAGACATAGACCTGCCCTTTTCCCTGGGAAAGAAAAGTGGCCAGCCCAGGTTCCTGGTGTCAGTTTGTAGGGTTCCCTTGGGACTGTCAGGGCAGCACAGGTTTGAGGTGGGGGCAGGTTGGGTCTGGGACGTATCCTCGTCCGTTTGGATATTTTGCAGGCAGCCGGCCACTCAGGGCCACAGGCCCCTGGAGACATAGACCGGCCCTTTTCCCTGGGAAAGAAAAGTGGCCAGCCCAGGTTCCTGATGTCAGTTTGTAGGGTTCCCTTGGGACTGTCAGGGCAGCACAGGTTTGAGGTGGGGGCAGGTTGGGTCTGGGACGTATCATCGTCCGTTCGGATATTTTGCAGGCAGCCGGCCACTCAGGGCCACAGGCCCCTGGAAACAAAGACCGGCCCTTTTCCCTGGGAAAGAAAAGTGGCCAGCCCAGGTTCCTAATGTCAGTTTGTAGGGTTCCCTTGGGACTGTCAGGGCAGCACAGGTTTGAGGTGGGGGCAGGTTGGGTCTGGGACGTATCCTCGTCCGTTTGGATATTTTGCAGGCAGCCGGCCTCTCAGGGCCACAGCCCCTGGAGACAAAGACCGGCCCTTTTCCCTGGGAAAGAAAAGTGGCCAGCCCAGGTTCCTGATGTCAGTTTGTAGGGTTCCCTTGGGACTGTCAGGGCAGCACAGGTTTGAGGTGGGGGCAGGTTGGGTCTGGGACGTATCCTCGTCCGTTTGGATATTTTGCAGGCAGCCGGCCTCTCAGGGCCACAGCCCCTGGAGACAAAGACCGGCCCTTTTCCCTGGGAAAGAAAAGTGGCCAGCCCAGGTTCCTGGTGTCAGTTTGTAGGGTTCCCTTGGGACTTTCAGGGCAGCACAGGTTTGAGGTGGGGGCAGGTTGGGTCTGGGACGTATCCTCGTCCGTTCGGATATTTTGAAGCTAGCCGGCCACTCAGGGCCACAGGCCCCTGGAGACAAAGACCGGCCCTTTTCCCTAGGAAAGAAAAGTGTCCAGCCCAGGTTCCTGGTGTCAGTTTGTAGGTTCCCTTGGGACTGTCAGGGCAGCACAGTTTTGAGGTGGGGGCAGGTTGGGTCTGGGACATATCCTCGTCCGTTCAGACCTTTTGCAGGCAGCTGGCCACTCAGGGCCACAGCCCCTGGAGACATAGGCCGTGCCTTTTCCCTGGGAAAGACAAGTTGCCAGCCCAGGTTCCTGGTGTCAGTTTGTAGGGTTCCCTTGGGACTGTCAGGGCAGCACAGGTTTGAGGTGGGGGCAGGTTGGGTCTGGGACGTATCCTCGTCCGTTCGGATATTTTGCAGGCAGCCGGCCACTCAGGGCCACAGGCCCCTGGAGACAAAGACCGTCCCTTTTCCCTGGGAAAGAAAAGTGGCCAGCCCAGGTTCCTGATGTCAGTTTGTAGGGTTCCCTTGGCACTGTCAGGGCAGCACAGGTTTGAGGTGGGGGCAGGTTGGGTCTGGGACGTATCCTCGTCCGTTCGGATATTTTGCAGGCAGCCGGCCACTCAGGGCCAGAGGACATTGGTGACAAAGACCGGCCCTTTTTCCTGGGAAAGAAAAGTGGCCAGCCCAGGTTCCTGATGTCAGTTTGTAGGGTTCCCTTGGGACTGTCAGGGCAGCACAGGTTTGAGGTGGGGGCAGGTTGGGTCTGGGACGTATCCTCGTCCGTTCGGATATTTTGCAGGCAGCCGGCCACTCAGGGCCACAGCCCCTGGAGACAAAGACCGGCCCTTTTCCCTGGGAAAGAAAAGTGGCCAGCCCAGGTTCCTGATGTCAGTTTGTAGGGTTCCCTTGGGACTTTCAGGGCAGCACAGGTTTGAGGTGGGGGCAGGTTGGGTCTGGGACGTATCCTCGTCCGTTCGGATATTTTGCAGGCAGCCGGACATTCAGGGCCAGGGGCCCCTGGAGACAAAGACCGGCCCTTTTCCCTGGGAAAGAAAAGTGGCCAGCCCAGGTTCCTGGTGTCAGTTTGTAGGGTTCCCTTGGGACTGTCAGGGCAGCACAGGTTTGAGGTGGGGGCAGGTTGGGTCTGGGACGTATCCTCGTCCGTTCGGATATTTTGCAGGCAGCCGGCCACTCAGGGCCACAGCCCCTGGAGACATAGGCCGTGCCTTTTCCCTGGGAAAGACAAGTTGCCAGCCCAGGTTCCTGATGTCAGTTTGTAGGGTTCCCTTGGGACTGTCAGGGCAGCACAGGTTTGAGGTGGGGGCAGGTTGGGTCTGGGACGTATCCTCGTCCGTTCGGATATTTTGCAGGCAGCCAGCCACTCAGGGCCACAGGCCCCTGGAGACATAGACCTGCCCTTTTCCCTGGGAAAGAAAAGTGGCCAGCCCAGGTTCCTGGTGTCAGTTTGTAGGGTTCCCTTGGGACTGTCAGGGCAGCACAGGTTTGAGGTGGGGGCAGGTTGGGTCTGGGACGTATCCTCGTCCGTTTGGATATTTTGCAGGCAGCCGGCCACTCAGGGCCACAGGCCCCTGGAGACATAGACCGGCCCTTTTCCCTGGGAAAGAAAAGTGGCCAGCCCAGGTTCCTGATGTCAGTTTGTAGGGTTCCCTTGGGACTGTCAGGGCAGCACAGGTTTGAGGTGGGGGCAGGTTGGGTCTGGGACATATCCTCGTCCGTTCAGACCTTTTGCAGGCAGCTGGCCACTCAGGGCCACAGCCCCTGGAGACATAGGCCGTGCCTTTTCCCTGGGAAAGACAAGTTGCCAGCCCAGGTTCCTGGTGTCAGTTTGTAGGGTTCCCTTGGGACTGTCAGGGCAGCACAGGTTTGAGGTGGGGGCAGGTTGGGTCTGGGACGTATCCTCGTCCGTTCGGATATTTTGCAGGCAGCCGGCCACTCAGGGCCAGAGGACATTGGTGACAAAGACCGGCCCTTTTTCCTGGGAAAGAAAAGTGGCCAGCCCAGGTTCCTGATGTCAGTTTGTAGGGTTCCCTTGGGACTGTCAGGGCAGCACAGGTTTGAGGTGGGGGCAGGTTGGGTCTGGGACGTATCCTCGTCCGTTCGGATATTTTGCAGGCAGCCGGCCACTCAGGGCTACAGCCCCTGGAGACAAAGACCGGCCCTTTTCCCTGGGAAAGAAAAGTGGCCAGCCCAGGTTCCTGATGTCAGTTTGTAGGGTTCCCTTGGGACTTTCAGGGCAGCACAGGTTTGAGGTGGGGGCAGGTTGGGTCTGGGACGTATCCTCGTCCGTTCGGATATTTTGCAGGCAGCCGGACATTCAGGGCCAGGGGCCCCTGGAGACAAAGACCGCCCCTTTTCCCTGGGAAAGAAAAGTGGCCAGCCCAGGTTCCTGGTGTCAGTTTGTAGGGTTCCCTTGGGACTGTCAGGGCAGCACAGGTTTGAGGTGGGGGCAGGTTGGGTCTGGGACGTATCCTCGTCCGTTCGGATATTTTGCAGGCAGCCGGCCACTCAGGGCCACAGCCCCTGGAGACATAGGCCGTGCCTTTTCCCTGGGAAAGACAAGTTGCCAGCCCAGGTTCCTGATGTCAGTTTGTAGGGTTCCCTTGGGACTGTCAGGGCAGCACAGGTTTGAGGTGGGGGCAGGTTGGGTCTGGGACGTATCCTCGTCCGTTCGGATATTTTGCAGGCAGCCAGCCACTCAGGGCCACAGGCCCCTGGAGACATAGACCGGCCCTTTTCCCTGGGAAAGAAAAGTGGCCAGCCCAGGTTCCTGATGTCAGTTTGTAGGGTTCCCTTGGGACTGTCAGGGCAGCACAGGTTTGAGGTGGGGGCAGGTTGGGTCTGGGACGTATCCTCGTCCGTTCGGATATTTTGCAGGCAGCCGGCCACTCAGGGCCACAGCCCCTGGAGACAAAGACCGGCCCTTTTCCCTGGGAAAGAAAAGTTGCCAGCCCAGGTTCCTGATGTCAGTTTGTAGGGTTCCCTTGGGACTGTCAGGGCAGCACAGGTTTGAGGTGGGGGCAGGTTCGGTCTGGGACGTATCCTCGTCCGTTCGGATATTTTGCAGGCAGCTGGCCATTCAGGTCCAGGGGCCCCTGGAGACAAAGACCGGCCCTTTTCCCTGGGAAAGAAAAGTGGCCAGCCCAGGTTCCTCATGTCAGTTTGTAGGGTTCCCTTGGGACTGTCAGGGCAGCACAGGTTTGAGGTGGGGGCAGGTTGGGTCTGGGACGTATCCTCGTCCGTTCGGACATTTTGCAGGCAGCCGGCCACTCAGGGCCACAGCCCCTGGAGACATAGACCTGCCCTTTTCCCTGGGAAAGAAAAGTGGCCAGCCCAGGTTCCTGGTGTCAGTTTGTAGGGTTCCCTTGGGACTGTCAGGGCAGCACAGGTTTGAGGTGGGGGCAGGTTGGGTCTGGGACGTATCCTCGTCCGTTTGGATATTTTGCAGGCAGCCGGCCACTCAGGGCCACAGGCCCCTGGAGACATAGACCGGCCCTTTTCCCTGGGAAAGAAAAGTGGCCAGCCCAGGTTCCTGATGTCAGTTTGTAGGGTTCCCTTGGGACTGTCAGGGCAGCACAGGTTTGAGGTGGGGGCAGGTTGGGTCTGGGACGTATCATCGTCCGTTCGGATATTTTGCAGGCAGCCGGCCACTCAGGGCCACAGGCCCCTGGAAACAAAGACCGGCCCTTTTCCCTGGGAAAGAAAAGTGGCCAGCCCAGGTTCCTAATGTCAGTTTGTAGGGTTCCCTTGGGACTGTCAGGGCAGCACAGGTTTGAGGTGGGGGCAGGTTGGGTCTGGGACGTATCCTCGTCCGTTTGGATATTTTGCAGGCAGCCGGCCTCTCAGGGCCACAGCCCCTGGAGACAAAGACCGGCCCTTTTCCCTGGGAAAGAAAAGTGGCCAGCCCAGGTTCCTGATGTCAGTTTGTAGGGTTCCCTTGGGACTGTCAGGGCAGCACAGGTTTGAGGTGGGGGCAGGTTGGGTCTGGGACGTATCCTCGTCCGTTTGGATATTTTGCAGGCAGCCGGCCTCTCAGGGCCACAGCCCCTGGAGACAAAGACCGGCCCTTTTCCCTGGGAAAGAAAAGTGGCCAGCCCAGGTTCCTGGTGTCAGTTTGTAGGGTTCCCTTGGGACTTTCAGGGCAGCACAGGTTTGAGGTGGGGGCAGGTTGGGTCTGGGACGTATCCTCGTCCGTTCGGATATTTTGAAGCTAGCCGGCCACTCAGGGCCACAGGCCCCTGGAGACAAAGACCGGCCCTTTTCCCTAGGAAAGAAAAGTGTCCAGCCCAGGTTCCTGGTGTCAGTTTGTAGGTTCCCTTGGGACTGTCAGGGCAGCACAGTTTTGAGGTGGGGGCAGGTTGGGTCTGGGACATATCCTCGTCCGTTCAGACCTTTTGCAGGCAGCTGGCCACTCAGGGCCACAGCCCCTGGAGACATAGGCCGTGCCTTTTCCCTGGGAAAGACAAGTTGCCAGCCCAGGTTCCTGGTGTCAGTTTGTAGGGTTCCCTTGGGACTGTCAGGGCAGCACAGGTTTGAGGTGGGGGCAGGTTGGGTCTGGGACGTATCCTCGTCCGTTCGGATATTTTGCAGGCAGCCGGCCACTCAGGGCCACAGGCCCCTGGAGACAAAGACCGTCCCTTTTCCCTGGGAAAGAAAAGTGGCCAGCCCAGGTTCCTGATGTCAGTTTGTAGGGTTCCCTTGGCACTGTCAGGGCAGCACAGGTTTGAGGTGGGGGCAGGTTGGGTCTGGGACGTATCCTCGTCCGTTCGGATATTTTGCAGGCAGCCGGCCACTCAGGGCCAGAGGACATTGGTGACAAAGACCGGCCCTTTTTCCTGGGAAAGAAAAGTGGCCAGCCCAGGTTCCTGATGTCAGTTTGTAGGGTTCCCTTGGGACTGTCAGGGCAGCACAGGTTTGAGGTGGGGGCAGGTTGGGTCTGGGACGTATCCTCGTCCGTTCGGATATTTTGCAGGCAGCCGGCCACTCAGGGCCACAGCCCCTGGAGACAAAGACCGGCCCTTTTCCCTGGGAAAGAAAAGTGGCCAGCCCAGGTTCCTGATGTCAGTTTGTAGGGTTCCCTTGGGACTTTCAGGGCAGCACAGGTTTGAGGTGGGGGCAGGTTGGGTCTGGGACGTATCCTCGTCCGTTCGGATATTTTGCAGGCAGCCGGACATTCAGGGCCAGGGGCCCCTGGAGACAAAGACCGGCCCTTTTCCCTGGGAAAGAAAAGTGGCCAGCCCAGGTTCCTGGTGTCAGTTTGTAGGGTTCCCTTGGGACTGTCAGGGCAGCACAGGTTTGAGGTGGGGGCAGGTTGGGTCTGGGACGTATCCTCGTCCGTTCGGATATTTTGCAGGCAGCCGGCCACTCAGGGCCACAGCCCCTGGAGACATAGGCCGTGCCTTTTCCCTGGGAAAGACAAGTTGCCAGCCCAGGTTCCTGATGTCAGTTTGTAGGGTTCCCTTGGGACTGTCAGGGCAGCACAGGTTTGAGGTGGGGGCAGGTTGGGTCTGGGACGTATCCTCGTCCGTTCGGATATTTTGCAGGCAGCCAGCCACTCAGGGCCACAGGCCCCTGGAGACATAGACCTGCCCTTTTCCCTGGGAAAGAAAAGTGGCCAGCCCAGGTTCCTGGTGTCAGTTTGTAGGGTTCCCTTGGGACTGTCAGGGCAGCACAGGTTTGAGGTGGGGGCAGGTTGGGTCTGGGACGTATCCTCGTCCGTTTGGATATTTTGCAGGCAGCCGGCCACTCAGGGCCACAGGCCCCTGGAGACATAGACCGGCCCTTTTCCCTGGGAAAGAAAAGTGGCCAGCCCAGGTTCCTGATGTCAGTTTGTAGGGTTCCCTTGGGACTGTCAGGGCAGCACAGGTTTGAGGTGGGGGCAGGTTGGGTCTGGGACATATCCTCGTCCGTTCAGACCTTTTGCAGGCAGCTGGCCACTCAGGGCCACAGCCCCTGGAGACATAGGCCGTGCCTTTTCCCTGGGAAAGACAAGTTGCCAGCCCAGGTTCCTGGTGTCAGTTTGTAGGGTTCCCTTGGGACTGTCAGGGCAGCACAGGTTTGAGGTGGGGGCAGGTTGGGTCTGGGACGTATCCTCGTCCGTTCGGATATTTTGCAGGCAGCCGGCCACTCAGGGCCAGAGGACATTGGTGACAAAGACCGGCCCTTTTTCCTGGGAAAGAAAAGTGGCCAGCCCAGGTTCCTGATGTCAGTTTGTAGGGTTCCCTTGGGACTGTCAGGGCAGCACAGGTTTGAGGTGGGGGCAGGTTGGGTCTGGGACGTATCCTCGTCCGTTCGGATATTTTGCAGGCAGCCGGCCACTCAGGGCTACAGCCCCTGGAGACAAAGACCGGCCCTTTTCCCTGGGAAAGAAAAGTGGCCAGCCCAGGTTCCTGATGTCAGTTTGTAGGGTTCCCTTGGGACTTTCAGGGCAGCACAGGTTTGAGGTGGGGGCAGGTTGGGTCTGGGACGTATCCTCGTCCGTTCGGATATTTTGCAGGCAGCCGGACATTCAGGGCCAGGGGCCCCTGGAGACAAAGACCGCCCCTTTTCCCTGGGAAAGAAAAGTGGCCAGCCCAGGTTCCTGGTGTCAGTTTGTAGGGTTCCCTTGGGACTGTCAGGGCAGCACAGGTTTGAGGTGGGGGCAGGTTGGGTCTGGGACGTATCCTCGTCCGTTCGGATATTTTGCAGGCAGCCGGCCACTCAGGGCCACAGCCCCTGGAGACATAGGCCGTGCCTTTTCCCTGGGAAAGACAAGTTGCCAGCCCAGGTTCCTGATGTCAGTTTGTAGGGTTCCCTTGGGACTGTCAGGGCAGCACAGGTTTGAGGTGGGGGCAGGTTGGGTCTGGGACGTATCCTCGTCCGTTCGGATATTTTGCAGGCAGCCAGCCACTCAGGGCCACAGGCCCCTGGAGACATAGACCGGCCCTTTTCCCTGGGAAAGAAAAGTGGCCAGCCCAGGTTCCTGATGTCAGTTTGTAGGGTTCCCTTGGGACTGTCAGGGCAGCACAGGTTTGAGGTGGGGGCAGGTTGGGTCTGGGACGTATCCTCGTCCGTTCGGATATTTTGCAGGCAGCCGGCCACTCAGGGCCACAGCCCCTGGAGACAAAGACCGGCCCTTTTCCCTGGGAAAGAAAAGTTGCCAGCCCAGGTTCCTGATGTCAGTTTGTAGGGTTCCCTTGGGACTGTCAGGGCAGCACAGGTTTGAGGTGGGGGCAGGTTCGGTCTGGGACGTATCCTCGTCCGTTCGGATATTTTGCAGGCAGCTGGCCATTCAGGTCCAGGGGCCCCTGGAGACAAAGACCGGCCCTTTTCCCTGGGAAAGAAAAGTGGCCAGCCCAGGTTCCTCATGTCAGTTTGTAGGGTTCCCTTGGGACTGTCAGGGCAGCACAGGTTTGAGGTGGGGGCAGGTTGGGTCTGGGACGTATCCTCGTCCGTTCGGACATTTTGCAGGCAGCCGGCCACTCAGGGCCACAGCCCCTGGAGACATAGACCTGCCCTTTTCCCTGGGAAAGAAAAGTGGCCAGCCCAGGTTCCTGGTGTCAGTTTGTAGGGTTCCCTTGGGACTGTCAGGGCAGCACAGGTTTGAGGTGGGGGCAGGTTGGGTCTGGGACGTATCCTCGTCCGTTTGGATATTTTGCAGGCAGCCGGCCACTCAGGGCCACAGGCCCCTGGAGACATAGACCGGCCCTTTTCCCTGGGAAAGAAAAGTGGCCAGCCCAGGTTCCTGATGTCAGTTTGTAGGGTTCCCTTGGGACTGTCAGGGCAGCACAGGTTTGAGGTGGGGGCAGGTTGGGTCTGGGACGTATCATCGTCCGTTCGGATATTTTGCAGGCAGCCGGACACTCAGGGCCACAGGCCCCTGGAAACAAAGACCGGCCCTTTTCCCTGGGAAAGAAAAGTGGCCAGCCCAGGTTCCTAATGTCAGTTTATAGGGTTCCCTTGGGACTGTCAGGGCAGCACAGGTTTGAGGTGGGGGCAGGTTGGGTCTGGGACGTATCCTCGTCCGTTCGGATATTTTGCAGGCAGCCAACCACTCAGGGCCACAGCCCCTGGAGACAAAGACCGTCCCTATTCCCTGGGAAAGAAAAGTGGCCAGCCCAGGTTCCTGATGTCAGTTTGTAGGGTTCCCTTGGGACTGTCAGGGCAGCACAGGTTTGAGGTGGGGGCAGGTTGGGTCTGGGACGTATCCTCGTCCGTTTGGATATTTTGCAGGCAGCCGGCCTCTCAGGGCCACAGCCCCTGGAGACAAAGACCGGCCCTTTTCCCTGGGAAAGAAAAGTGGCCAGCCCAGGTTCCTGATGTCAGTTTGTAGGGTTCCCTTGGGACTGTCAGGGCAGCACAGGTTTGAGGTGGGGGCAGGTTGGGTCTGGGACGTATCCTCGTCCGTTTGGATATTTTGCAGGCAGCCGGCCTCTCAGGGCCACAGCCCCTGGAGACAAAGACCGGCCCTTTTCCCTGGGAAAGAAAAGTGGCCAGCCCAGGTTCCTGGTGTCAGTTTGTAGGGTTCCCTTGGGACTGTCAGGGCAGCACAGGTTTGAGGTGGGGGCAGGTTGGGTCTGGGACGTATCCTCGTCCGTTCGGATATTTTGAAGCTAGCCGGCCACTCAGGGCCACAGGCCCCTGGAGACAAAGACCGGCCCTTTTCCCTAGGAAAGAAAAGTGTCCAGCCCAGGTTCCTGGTGTCAGTTTGTAGGTTCCCTTGGGACTGTCAGGGCAGCACAGGTTTGAGGTGGGGGCAGGTTGGGTCTGGGACATATCCTCGTCCGTTCAGACCTTTTGCAGGCAGCTGGCCACTCAGGGCCACAGCCCCTGGAGACATAGGCCGTGCCTTTTCCCTGGGAAAGACAAGTTGCCAGCCCAGGTTCCTGGTGTCAGTTTGTAGGGTTCCCTTGGGACTGTCAGGGCAGCACAGGTTTGAGGTGGGGGCAGGTTGGGTCTGGGACGTATCCTCGTCCGTTCGGATATTTTGCAGGCAGCCGGCCACTCAGGGCCACAGGCCCCTGGAGACAAAGACCGTCCCTTTTCCCTGGGAAAGAAAAGTGGCCAGCCCAGGTTCCTGATGTCAGTTTGTAGGGTTCCCTTGGCACTGTCAGGGCAGCACAGGTTTGAGGTGGGGGCAGGTTGGGTCTGGGACGTATCCTCGTCCGTTCGGATATTTTGCAGGCAGCTGGCCACTCAGGGCCAGAGGACATTGGTGACAAAGACCGGCCCTTTTTCCTGGGAAAGAAAAGTGGCCAGCCCAGGTTCCTGATGTCAGTTTGTAGGGTTCCCTTGGGACTGTCAGGGCAGCACAGGTTTGAGGTGGGGGCAGGTTGGGTCTGGGACGTATCCTCGTCCGTTCGGATATTTTGCAGGCAGCCGGCCACTCAGGGCCACAGCCCCTGGAGACAAAGACCGGCCCTTTTCCCTGGGAAAGAAAAGTGGCCAGCCCAGGTTCCTGGTGTCAGTTTGTAGGGTTCCCTTGGGACTGTCAGGGCAGCACAGGTTTGAGGTGGGGGCAGGTTGGGTCTGGGACGTATCCTCGTCCGTTCGGATATTTTGCAGGCAGCCGGCCACTCAGGGCCACAGCCCCTGGAGACATAGGCCGTGCCTTTTCCCTGGGAAAGACAAGTTGCCAGCCCAGGTTCCTGATGTCAGTTTGTAGGGTTCCCTTGGGACTGTCAGGGCAGCACAGGTTTGAGGTGGGGGCAGGTTGGGTCTGGGACGTATCCTCGTCCGTTCGGATATTTTGCAGGCAGCCAGCCACTCAGGGCCACAGGCCCCTGGAGACAAAGACCGGCCCTTTTCCCTGGGAAAGAAAAGTGGCCAGCCCAGGTTCCTGATGTCAGTTTGTAGGGTTCCCTTGGGACTGTCAGGGCAGCACAGGTTTGAGGTGGGGGCAGGTTGGGTCTGGGACGTATCCTCGTCCGTTCGGATATTTTGCAGGCAGCCGGCCACTCAGGGCCAGAGGACATTGGTGACAAAGACCGGCCCTTTTTCCTGGGAAAGAAAAGTGGCCAGCCCAGGTTCCTGATGTCAGTTTGTAGGGTTCCCTTGGGACTGTCAGGGCAGCACAGGTTTGAGGTGGGGGCAGGTTGGGTCTGGGACGTATCCTCGTCCGTTCGGATATTTTGCAGGCAGCCGGCCACTCAGGGCCACAGCCCCTGGAGACAAAGACCGGCCCTTTTCCCTGGGAAAGAAAAGTTGCCAGCCCAGGTTCCTGATGTCAGTTTGTAGGGTTCCCTTGGGACTGTCAGGGCAGCACAGGTTTGAGGTGGGGGCAGGTTGGGTCTGGGACGTATCCTCGTCCGTTCGGATATTTTGCAGGCAGCTGGCCATTCAGGTCCAGGGGCCCCTGGAGACAAAGACCGGCCCTTTTCCCTGGGAAAGAAAAGTGGCCAGCCCAGGTTCCTCATGTCAGTTTGTAGGGTTCCCTTGGGACTGTCAGGGCAGCACAGGTTTGAGGTGGGGGCAGGTTGGGTCTGGGACGTATCCTCCTCCATTCGGACATTTTGCAGGCAGCCGGCCACTCAGGGCCACAGCCCCTGGAGACATAGACCTGCCCTTTTCCCTGGGAAAGAAAAGTGGCCAGCCCAGGTTCCTGGTGTCAGTTTGTAGGGTTCCCTTGGGACTGTCAGGGCAGCACAGGTTTGAGGTGGGGGCAGGTTGGGTCTGGGACGTATCCTCGTCCGTTTGGATATTTTGCTGGCAGCCGGCCACTCAGGGCCACAGGCCCCTGGAGACATAGACCGGCCCTTTTCCCTGGGAAAGAAAAGTGGCCAGCCCAGGTTCCTGATGTCAGTTTGTAGGGTTCCCTTGGGACTGTCAGGGCAGCACAGGTTTGAGGTGGGGGCAGGTTGGGTCTGGGACGTATCATCGTCCGTTCGGATATTTTGCAGGCAGCCGGCCACTCAGGGCCACAGGCCCCTGGAAACAAAGACCGGCCCTTTTCCCTGGGAAAGAAAAGTGGCCAGCCCAGGTTCCTAATGTCAGTTTATAGGGTTCCCTTGGGACTGTCAGGGCAGCACAGGTTTGAGGTGGGGGCAGGTTGGGTCTGGGACGTATCCTCGTCCGTTCGGATATTTTGCAGGCAGCCAACCACTCAGGGCCACAGCCCCTGGAGACAAAGACCGTCCCTATTCCCTGGGAAAGAAAAGTGGCCAGCCCAGGTTCCTGATGTCAGTTTGTAGGGTTCCCTTGGGACTGTCAGGGCAGCACAGGTTTGAGGTGGGGGCAGGTTGGGTCTGGGACGTATCCTCGTCCGTTTGGATATTTTGCAGGCAGCCGGCCTCTCAGGGCCACAGCCCCTGGAGACAAAGACCGGCCCTTTTCCCTGGGAAAGAAAAGTGGCCAGCCCAGGTTCCTGATGTCAGTTTGTAGGGTTCCCTTGGGACTGTCAGGGCAGCACAGGTTTGAGGTGGGGGCAGGTTGGGTCTGGGACGTATCCTCGTCCGTTTGGATATTTTGCAGGCAGCCGGCCTCTCAGGGCCACAGCCCCTGGAGACAAAGACCGGCCCTTTTCCCTGGGAAAGAAAAGTGGCCAGCCCAGGTTCCTGGTGTCAGTTTGTAGGGTTCCCTTGGGACTGTCAGGGCAGCACAGGTTTGAGGTGGGGGCAGGTTGGGTCTGGGACGTATCCTCGTCCGTTCGGATATTTTGAAGCTAGCCGGCCACTCAGGGCCAGGGGCCCCTGGAGACAAAGACCGGCCCTTTTCCCTAGGAAAGAAAAGTGTCCAGCCCAGGTTCCTGGTGTCAGTTTGTAGGTTCCCTTGGGACTGTCAGGGCAGCACAGGTTTGAGGTGGGGGCAGGTTGGGTCTGGGACATATCCTCGTCCGTTCAGACCTTTTGCAGGCAGCTGGCCACTCAGGGCCACAGCCCCTGGAGACATAGGCCGTGCCTTTTCCCTGGGAAAGACAAGTTGCCAGCCCAGGTTCCTGATGTCAGTTTGTAGGGTTCCCTTGGGACTGTCAGGGCAGCACAGGTTTGAGGTGGGGGCAGGTTGGGTCTGGGACGTATCCTCGTCCGTTCGGATATTTTGCAGCTAGCCGGCCACTCAGGGCCAGGGGCCCCTGGAGACAAAGACCGTCCCTTTTCCCTGGGAAAGAAAAGTGGCCAGCCCAGGTTCCTGGTGTCAGTTTGTAGGGTTTCCTTGGGACTGTCAGGGCAGCACAGGTTTGAGGTGGGGGCAGGTTGGGTCTGGGACGTATCCTCGTCCGTTTGGATATTTTGCAGGCAGCCGGCCACTCAGGGCCACAGGCCCCTGGAGACATAGGCCGTGCCTTTTCCCTGGGAAAGGCAAGTTGCCAGCCCAGGTTCCTGATGTCAGTTTGTAGGGTTCCCTTGGGACTGTCAGGGCAGCACAGGTTTGAGGTGGGGGCAGGTTGGGTCTGGGACGTATCCTCGTCCGTTCGGATATTTTGCAGGGAGCCGGACACTCAGTGCCGCAGGCCCCTGGAGACAAAGACCGGCCCTTTTCCCTGGGAAAGAAAAGTGGCCAGCCCAGGTTCCTGATGTCAGTTTGTAGGGTTCCCTTGGGACTGTCAGGGCAGCACAGGTTTGAGGTGGGGGCAGGTTGGGTCTGGGACGTATCCTCGTCCGTTTGGATATTTTGCAGGCAGCCGGCCTCTCAGGGCCACAGCCCCTGGAAACAAAGACCGGCCCTTTTCCCTGGGAAAGAAAAGTGGCCAGCCCAGGTTCCTGATGTCAGTTTGTAGGGTTCCCTTGGGACTGTCAGGGCAGCACAGGTTTGAGGTGGGGGCAGGTTGGGTCTGGGACGTATCCTCGTCCGTTCGGATATTTTGCAGCTAGCCGGCCACTCAGGGCCAGGGGTCCCTGGAGACAAAGACCGTCCCTTTTCCCTGGGAAAGAAAAGTGGCCAGCCCAGGTTCCTGGTGTCAGTTTGTAGGGTTCCCTTGGGACTGTCAGGGCAGCACAGGTTTGAGGTGGGGGCAGGTTGGGTCTGGGACGTATCCTCGTCCGTTCGGATATTTTGCAGGGAGCCGGACACTCAGTGCCGCAGGCCCCTGGAGACATAGACCGGCCCTTTTCCCTGGGAAAGAAAAGTGGCCAGCCCAGGTTCCTGATGTCAGTTTGTAGGGTTCCCTTGGGACTGTCAGGGCAGCACAGGTTTGAGGTGGGGGCAGGTTGGGTCTGGGACGTATCCTCGTCCGTTCGGATATTTTGCAGGCAGCTGGCCACTCAGGGCCAGAGGACATTGGTGACAAAGACCGGCCCTTTTTCCTGGGAAAGAAAAGTGGCCAGCCCAGGTTCCTGATGTCAGTTTGTAGGGTTCCCTTGGCACTGTCAGGGCAGCACAGGTTTGAGGTGGGGGCAGGTTGGGTCTGGGACGTATCCTCGTCCGTTCGGATATTTTGCAGGCAGCTGGCCACTCAGGGCCAGAGGACATTGGTGACAAAGACCGGCCCTTTTTCCTGGGAAAGAAAAGTGGCCAGCCCAGGTTCCTGATGTCAGTTTGTAGGGTTCCCTTGGGACTGTCAGGGCAGCACAGGTTTGAGGTGGGGGCAGGTTGGGTCTGGGACGTATCCTCGTCCGTTCGGATATTTTGCAGGCAGCCGGCCACTCAGGGCCACAGCCCCTGGAGACAAAGACCGGCCCTTTTCCCTGGGAAAGAAAAGTGGCCAGCCCAGGTTCCTGGTGTCAGTTTGTAGGGTTCCCTTGGCACTGTCAGGGCAGCACAGGTTTGAGGTGGGGGCAGGTTGGGTCTGGGACGTATCCTCGTCCGTTCGGATATTTTGCAGGCAGCCGGCCACTCAGGGCCACAGCCCCTGGAGACAAAGACCGGCCCTTTTCCTTGGGAAAGACAAGTTGCCAGCCCAGGTTCCTGATGTCAGTTTGTAGGGTTCCCTTGGGACTGTCAGGGCAGCACAGGTTTGAGGTGGGGGCAGGTTGGGTCTGGGACGTATCCTCGTCCGTTCGGATATTTTGCAGGCAGCCAGCCACTCATGGCCACAGGCCCCTGGAGACAAAGACCGGCCCTTTTCCCTGGGAAAGAAAAGTGGCCAGCCCAGGTTCCTGATGTCAGTTTGTAGGGTTCCCTTGGGACTGTCAGGGCAGCACAGGTTTGAGGTGGGGGCAGGTTGGGTCTGGGACGTATCCTCGTCCGTTCGGATATTTTGCAGGCAGCCGGCCATTCAGGGCCAGGGGCCCCTGGAGACAAAGACCGGCCCTTTTCCCTGGGAAAGAAAAGTGGCCAGCCCAGGTTCCTGGTGTCAGTTTGTAGGGTTCCCTTGGGACTGTCAGGGCAGCACAGGTTTGAGGTGGGGGCAGGTTGGGTCTGGGACGTATCCTCGTCCGTTCGGATATTTTGCAGGCAGCCGGCCATTCAGGACCAGGGGCCCCGGGAGACAAAGACCGGCCCTTTTCCCTGGGAAAGAAAAGTGGCCAGCCCAGGTTCCTGGTGTCAGTTTGTAGGGTTCCCTTGGGACTGTCAGGGCAGCACAGGTTTGAGGTGGGGGCAGGTTGGGTCTGGGACGTATCCTCGTCCGTTCGGATATTTTGCAGGCAGCCGGCCACTCAGGGCCAGAGGACATTGGTGACAAAGACCGGCCCTTTTCCCTGGGAAAGAAAAGTGGCCAGCCCAGGTTCCTGATGTCAGTTTGTAGGGTTCCCTTGGGACTGTCAGGGCAGCACAGGTTTGAGGTGGGGGCAGGTTGGGTCTGGGACGTATCCTCGTCCGTTCGGATATTTTGCAGGCAGCCAACCACTCAGGGCCACAGCCCATGGAGACATAGAGCGGCCCTTTTCCCTGGGAAAGAAAAGTGGCCAGCCCAGGTTCCTGATGTCAGTTTGTAGGGTTCCCTTGGCACTGTCAGGGCAGCACAGGTTTGAGGTCGGGGCAGGTTGGGTCTGGGACGTATCCTCGTCCGTTCGGATATTTTGCAGGCAGCCGGCCACTCAGGGCCAGAGGACATTGGTGACAAAGACCGGCCCTTTTCCCTGGGAAAGAAAAGTGGCCAGCCCAGGTTCCTGATGTCAGTTTGTAGGGTTCCCTTGGCACTGTCAGGGCAGCACAGGTTTGAGGTGGGGGCAGGTTGGGTCTGGGACGTATCCTCGTCCGTTCGGATATTTTGCAGGCAGCCGGCCACTCAGGGCCAGAGGACATTGGTGACCAAGACCGGCCCTTTTCCCTGGGAAAGAAAAGTGGCCAGCCCAGGTTCCTGGTGTCAGTTTGTAGGGTTCCCTTGGGACTGTCAGGGCAGCACAGGTTTGAGGTGGGGGCAGGTTGGGTCTGGGACGTATCCTCGTCCGTTCGGATATTTTGCAGGCAGCCGGCCACTCAGGGCCACAGGCCCCTGGAGACATAGACCGGCCCTTTTCCCTGGGAAAGAAAAGTGGCCAGCCCAGGTTCCTGATGTCAGTTTGTAGGGTTCCCTTGGGACTGTCAGGGCAGCACAGGTTTGAGGTGGGGGCAGGTTGGGTCTGGGACGTATCCTCGTCCGTTCGGATATTTTGCAGGCAGCCGGCCATTCAGGGCCAGGGGTCCCTGGAGACAAAGACCTGCCCTTTTCCCTGGGAAAGAAAAGTGGCCAGCCCAGGTTCCTGATGTCAGTTTGTAGGGTTCCCTTGGGACTGTCAGGGCAGCACAGGTTTGAGGTGGGGGCAGATTGGGTCTGGGACGTATCCTCGTCCGTTCGGATATTTTGCAGGCAGCCAACCACTCAGGGCCACAGCCCATGGAGACATAGACCGGCCCTTTTCCCTGGGAAAGAAAAGTGGCCAGCCCAGGTTCCTGATGTCAGTTTGTAGGGTTCCCTTGGGACTGTCAGGGCGGCACAGGTTTGAGGTGGGGGCAGGTTGGGTCTGGGACGTATCCTCGTCCGTTCGGATATTTTGCAGGCAGCCGGCCACTCATGGCCACAGCCCCTGGAGACAAAGACCGGCCCTTTTCCTTGGGAAAGACAAGTGGCCAGCCCAGGTTCCTGATGTCAGTTTGTAGGGTTCCCTTGGGACTGTCAGGGCAGCACAGGTTTGAGGTGGGGGCAGGTTGGGTCTGGGACGTATCCTCGTCCGTTCGGATATTTTGCAGGCAGCCGGCCACTCAGGGCCACAGCCCCTGGAGACAAAGACCGGCCCTTTTCCCTGGGAAAGAAAAGTGGCCAGCCCAGGTTCCTGATGTCAGTTTGTAGGGTTCCCTTGGGACTGTCAGGGCAGCACAGGTTTGAGGTGGGGGCAGGTTGGGTCTGGGACGTATCCTCGTCCGTTCGGATATTTTGCAGGCAGCCGGCCACTCAGGGCCAGGGGCCCCTGGAGACAAAGACCGGCCCTTTTCCCTGGGAAAGAAAAGTGGCCAGCCCAGGTTCCTGATGTCAGTTTGTAGGATTCCCTTGGGACTGTCAGGGCAGCACAGGTTTGAGGTGGGGGCAGGTTGGGTCTGGGACGTATCCTCGTCCGTTCGGATATTTTGCAGGCAGCCGGCCACTCAGGGCCAGAGGACATTGGTGACAAAGACCGGCCCTTTTCCCTGGGAAAGAAAAGTGGCCAGCCCAGGTTCCTGATGTCAGTTTGTAGGGTTCCCTTGGGACTGTCACGGCTGCACAGGTTTGAGGTGGGGGCAGGTTGGGTCTGGGACGTATCCTCGTCCGTTCGGATATTTTGCAGGCAGCCGGCCATTCAGGGCCAGGGGTCCCTGGAGACAAAGACCGTCCCTTTTCCCTGGGAAAGAAAAGTGGCCAGCCCAGGTTCCTGATGTCAGTTTGTAGGGTTCCCTTGGGACTGTCAGGGCAGCACAGGTTTGAGGTGGGGGCAGGTTGGGTCTGGGACGTATCCTCGTCCGTTCGGATATTTTGCAGGCAGCCGGCCACTCAGGGCCACAGCCCCTGGAGACAAAGACCGGCCCTTTTCCTTGGGAAAGACAAGTTGCCAGCCCAGGTTCCTGATGTCAGTTTGTAGGGTTCCCTTGGGACTGTCAGGGCAGCACAGGTTTGAGGTGGGGGCAGGTTGGGTCTGGGACGTATCCTCGTCCGTTCGGATATTTTGCAGGCAGCCGGACACTCAGGGCCACAGGCCCCTGGAGACATAGAGCGGCCCTTTTCCCTGGGAAAGAAAAGTGGCCAGCCCATGTTCCTGATGTCAGTTTGTAGGGTTCCCTTGGCACTGTCAGGGCAGCACAGGTTTGAGGTGGGGGCCGGTTGGGTCTGGGACGTATCCTCGTCCGTTCGGATATTTTGCAGGCAGCCGGCCACTCAGGGCCACAGGCCCCTGGAGACATAGACCGGCCCTTTTCCCTGGGAAAGAAAAGTGGCCAGCCCAGGTTCCTGGTGTCAGTTTGTAGGGTTCCCTTGGGACTGTCAGGGCAGCACAGGTTTGAGGTGGGGGCAGGTTGGGTCTGGGACGTATCCTCGTCCGTTCGGATATTTTGCAGGCAGCCGGCCACTCAGGGCCACAGGCTCCAGGAGACATAGACCGGCCCTTTTCCCTGGGAAAGAAAAGTGGCCAGCCCAGGTTCCTGATGTCAGTTTGTAGGGTTCCCTTGGGACTGTCAGGGCAGCACAGGTTTGAGGTGGGGGCAGGTTGGGTCTGGGACGTATCCTCGTCCGTTCGGATATTTTGCAGGCAGCCGGACACTCAGGTCCAGAGGACATTGGTGACAAAGACCGTCCCTTTTCCCTGGGAAAGAAAAGTGGCCAGCCCAGGTTCCTGGTGTCAGTTTGTAGGGTTCCCTTGGGACTATCAGGGCAGCACAGGTTTGAGGTGGGGGCAGGTTGGGTCTGGGACGTATCCTCGTCCGTTCGGATATTTTGCAGGCAGCCGGCCACTCAGGGCCAGAGGACATTGGTGACAAAGACCGGCCCTTTTCCCTGGGAAAGAAAAGTGGCCAGCCCAGGTTCCTGATGTCAGTTTGTAGGGTTCCCTTGGCACTGTCACGGCTGCACAGGTTTGAGGTGGGGGCAGGTTGGGTCTGGGACGTATCCTCGTCCGTTCGGATATTTTGCAGGCAGCCGGCCACTCAGGGCCACAGCCCCTGGAGACAAAGACCGGCCCTTTTCCCTGGGAAAGAAAAGTGGCCAGCCCAGGTTCCTGATGTCAGTTTGTAGGGTTCCCTTGGCACTGTCAGGGCAGCACAGGTTTGAGGTGGGGGCAGGTTGGGTCTGGGACGTATCCTCGTCCGTTCGGATATTTTGCAGGCAGCCGGCCACTCAGGGCCAGAGGACATTGGTGACAAAGACCGGCCCTTTTCCCTGGGAAAGAAAAGTGGCCAGCCCAGGTTCCTGATGTCAGTTTGTAGGGTTCCCTTGGCACTGTCACGGCTGCACAGGTTTGAGGTGGGGGCAGGTTGGGTCTGGGACGTATCCTCGTCCGTTCGGATATTTTGCAGGCAGCCGGCCACTCAGGGCCAGAGGACATTGGTGACAAAGACCGGCCCTTTTCCCTGGGAAAGAAAAGGGCCAGCCCAGGTTCCTGATGTCAGTTTGTAGGGTTCCCTTGGGACTGTCAGGGCAGCACAGGTTTGAGGTGGGGGCAGGTTGGGTCTGGGACGTATCCTCGCCCGTTCGGATATTTTGCAGGCAGCCGGCCACTCAGGGCCAGGGGTCCCTGGAGACAAAGACCGTCCCTTTTCCCTGGGAAAGAAAAGTGGCCAGCCCAGGTTCCTGATGTCAGTTTGTAGGGTTCCCTTGGGACTGTCAGGGCAGCACAGGTTTGAGGTGGGGGCAGATTGGGTCTGGGACGTATCCTCGTCCGTTTGGATATTTTGCAGGCAGCCGGCCACTCAGGGCCAGGGGTCCCTGGAGACAAAGACCGTCCCTTTTCCCTGGGAAAGAAAAGTGGCCATCCCAGGTTCCTGATGTCAGTTTGTAGGGTTCCCTTGGGACTGTCAGGGCAGCACAGGTTTGAGGTGGGGCCAGGTTGGGTCTGGGACGTATCCTCGTCCGTTCGGATATTTTGCAGGCAGCCGGAAACCCAGGTCCAGAGGACATTGGTGACAAAGACCGTCCCTTTTCCCTGGGAAAGAAATGTGGCCAGCCCAGGTTCCTGATGTCAGTTTGTAGGGTTCCCTTGGGACTGTCAGGGCAGCACAGGTTTGAGGTGGGGGCAGGTTGGGTCTGGGACGTATCCTCGTCCGTTCGGATATTTTGCAGGCAGCCGGCTACTCAGGGCCAGAGGACATTGGTGACAAAGACCGGCCCTTTTCCCTGGGAAAGAAAAGTGGCCAGCCCAGGTTCCTGATGTCAGTTTGTAGGGTTCCCTTGGGACTGTCAGGGAGGCACAGGTTTGACGTGGGGGCAGGTTGGGTTTGGGACATATCCTCGTCCGTTCGGATATTTTGCAGGCAGCTGGCCACTCAGGGCCACAGGCCCCTGGAGACATAGACCTGCCCTTTTCCCTGGGAAAGAAAAGTGGCCAGCCCAGGTTCCTGATGTCAGTTTGTAGGGTTCCCTTGGGACTGTCAGGGCAGCACAGGTTTGAGGTGGGGGCAGGTTGGGTCTGGGACGTATCCTCGTCCGTTCGGATATTTTGCAGGCAGCCGGCCACTCAGGGCCACAGCCCCTGGAGACAAAGACCGGCCCTTTTCCCTGGGAAAGAAAAGTGGCCAGCCCAGGTTCCTGATGTCAGTTTGTAGGGTTCCCTTGGCACTGTCAGGGCAGCACAGGTTGGAGGTGGGGGCAGGTTGGGTCTGGGACGTATCCTCGTCCGTTTGGATATTTTGCAGGCAGCCGGCCACTCAGGGCCGGAGGACATTGGTGACAAAGACCGGCCCTTTTCCCTGGGAAAGAAAAGTGGCCAGCCCAGGTTCCTGATGTCAGTTTGTAGGGTTCCCTTGGGACTGTCAGGGCAGCACAGGTTTGAGGTGGGGGCAGGTTGGGTCTGGGACATATCCTCGTCCGTTCGGATATTTTGCAGGCAGCCGGCCACTCAGGGCCACAGCCCCTGGAGACAAAGACCGGCCCTTTTCCCTGGGAAAGAAAAGTGGCCAGCCCAGGTTCCTGATGTCAGTTTGTAGGGTTCCCTTGGGACTGTCAGGGCAGCACAGGTTTGAGGTGGGGGCAGGTTGGGTCTGGGACGTATCCTCGTCCGTTCGGATATTTTGCAGGCAGCCGGCTACTCAGGGCCAGAGGACATTGGTGACAAAGACCGGCCCTTTTCCCTGGGAAAGAAAAGTGGCCAGCCCAGGTTCCTGATGTCAGTTTGTAGGGTTCCCTTGGGACTGTCAGGGAGGCACAGGTTTGACGTGGGGGCAGGTTGGGTCTGGGACATATCCTCGTCCGTTCGGATATTTTGCAGGCAGCTGGCCACTCAGGGCCACAGGCCCCTGGAGACATAGACCTGCCCTTTTCCCTGGGAAAGAAAAGTGGCCAGCCCAGGTTCCTGATGTCAGTTTGTAGGGTTCCCTTGGGACTGTCAGGGCAGCACAGGTTTGAGGTGGGGGCAGGTTGGGTCTGGGACGTATCCTCGTCCGTTCGGATATTTTGCAGGCAGCCGGCCACTCAGGGCCACAGCCCCTGGAGACAAAGACCGGCCCTTTTCCCTGGGAAAGAAAAGTGGCCAGCCCAGGTTCCTGATGTCAGTTTGTAGGGTTCCCTTGGCACTGTCAGGGCAGCACAGGTTGGAGGTGGGGGCAGGTTGGGTCTGGGACGTATCCTCGTCCGTTTGGATATTTTGCAGGCAGCCGGCCACTCAGGGCCGGAGGACATTGGTGACAAAGACCGGCCCTTTTCCCTGGGAAAGAAAAGTGGCCAGCCCAGGTTCCTGATGTCAGTTTGTAGGGTTCCCTTGGGACTGTCAGGGCAGCACAGGTTTGAGGTGGGGGCAGGTTGGGTCTGGGACATATCCTCGTCCGTTCGGATATTTTGCAGGCAGCCGGCCACTCAGGGCCACAGCTCCTGGAGACAAAGACCGGCCCTTTTCCCTGGGAAAGAAAAGTGGCCAGCCCAGGTTCCTGATGTCAGTTTGTAGGGTTCCCTTGGGACTGTCAGGGCAGCACAGGTTTGAGGTGGGGGCAGGTTGGGTCTGGGACGTATCCTCGTCCGTTCGGATATTTTGCAGGCAGCCGGCCACTCAGGGCCAGAGGACATTGGTGACAAAGACCGGCCCTTTTCCCTGGGAAAGAAAAGTGGCCAGCCCAGGTTCCTGATGTCAGTTTGTAGGGTTCCCTTGGGACTGTCAGGGAGGCACAGGTTTGACGTGGGGGCAGGTTGGGTCTGGGACATATCCTCGTCCGTTCGGATATTTTGCAGGCAGCTGGCCACTCAGGGCCACAGGCCCCTGGAGACATAGACCTGCCCTTTTCCCTGGGAAAGAAAAGTGGCCAGCCCAGGTTCCTGATGTCAGTTTGTAGGGTTCCCTTGGGACTGTCAGGGCAGCACAGGTTTGAGGTGGGGGCAGGGCTGGTCTGGGACGTATCCTCGTCCGTTCGGATATTTTGCAGGCAGCCGGCCACTCAGGGCCACAGCCCCTGGAGACAAAGACCGGCCCTTTTCCTTGGGAAAGACAAGTTGCCAGCCCAGGTTCCTGATGTCAGTTTGTAGGGTTCCCTTGGGACTGTCAGGGCAGCACAGGTTTGACGTGGGGGCAGGTTGGGTCTGGGACATATCCTCGTCCGTTCGGATATTTTGCAGGCAGCCGGACACTCAGGGCCACAGGCCCCTGGAGACATAGAGCGGCCCTTTTCCCTGGGAAAGAAAAGTGGCCAGCCCAGGTTCCTGATGTCAGTTTGTAGGGTTCCCTTGGCACTGTCAGGGCAGCACAGGTTTGAGGTGGGGGCCGGTTGGGTCTGGGACGTATCCTCGTCCGTTCGGATATTTTGCAGGCAGCCGGCCACTCAGGGCCACAGGCCCCTGGAGACATAGACCGGCCCTTTTCCCTGGGAAAGAAAAGTGGCCAGCCCAGGTTCCTGGTGTCAGTTTGTAGGGTTCCCTTGGGACTGTCAGGGCAGCACAGGTTTGAGGTGGGGGCAGGTTGGGTCTGGGACGTATCCTCGTCCGTTCGGATATTTTGCAGGCAGCCGGCCACTCAGGGCCACAGGCTCTAGGAGACATAGACCGGCCCTTTTCCCTGGGAAAGAAAAGTGGCCAGCCCAGGTTCCTGATGTCAGTTTGTAGGGTTCCCTTGGGACTGTCAGGGCAGCACAGGTTTGAGGTGGGGGCAGGTTGGGTCTGGGACGTATCCTCGTCCGTTCGGATATTTTGCAGGCAGCCGGACACTCAGGTCCAGAGGACATTGGTGACAAAGACCGTCCCTTTTCCCTGGGAAAGAAAAGTGGCCAGCCCAGGTTCCTGGTGTCAGTTTGTAGGGTTCCCTTGGGACTATCAGGGCAGCACAGGTTTGAGGTGGGGGCAGGTTGGGTCTGGGACGTATCCTCGTCCGTTCGGATATTTTGCAGGCAGCCGGCCACTCAGGGCCAGAGGACATTGGTGACAAAGACCGGCCCTTTTCCCTGGGAAAGAAAAGTGGCCAGCCCAGGTTCCTGATGTCAGTTTGTAGGGTTCCCTTGGGACTGTCACGGCTGCACAGGTTTGAGGTGGGGGCAGGTTGGGTCTGGGACGTATCCTCGTCCGTTCGGATATTTTGCAGGCAGCCGGCCACTCAGGGCCACAGCTCCTGGAGACAAAGACCGGCCCTTTTCCCTGGGAAAGAAAAGTGGCCAGCCCAGGTTCCTGATGTCAGTTTGTAGGGTTCCCTTGGGACTGTCAGGGCAGCACAGGTTTGAGGTGGGGGCAGGTTGGGTCTGGGACGTATCCTCGTCCGTTCGGATATTTTGCAGGCAGCCGGCCACTCAGGGCCAGAGGACATTGGTGACAAAGACCGGCCCTTTTCCCTGGGAAAGAAAAGTGGCCAGCCCAGGTTCCTGATGTCAGTTTGTAGGGTTCCCTTGGGACTGTCAGGGAGGCACAGGTTTGACGTGGGGGCAGGTTGGGTCTGGGACATATCCTCGTCCGTTCGGATATTTTGCAGGCAGCTGGCCACTCAGGGCCACAGGCCCCTGGAGACATAGACCTGCCCTTTTCCCTGGGAAAGAAAAGTGGCCAGCCCAGGTTCCTGATGTCAGTTTGTAGGGTTCCCTTGGGACTGTCAGGGCAGCACAGGTTTGAGGTGGGGGCAGGGCTGGTCTGGGACGTATCCTCGTCCGTTCGGATATTTTGCAGGCAGCCGGCCACTCAGGGCCACAGCCCCTGGAGACAAAGACCGGCCCTTTTCCTTGGGAAAGACAAGTTGCCAGCCCAGGTTCCTGATGTCAGTTTGTAGGGTTCCCTTGGGACTGTCAGGGCAGCACAGGTTTGACGTGGGGGCAGGTTGGGTCTGGGACTTATCCTCGTCCGTTCGGATATTTTGCAGGCAGCCGGACACTCAGGGCCACAGGCCCCTGGAGACATAGAGCGGCCCTTTTCCCTGGGAAAGAAAAGTGGCCAGCCCAGGTTCCTGATGTCAGTTTGTAGGGTTCCCTTGGCACTGTCAGGGCAGCACAGGTTTGAGGTGGGGGCCGGTTGGGTCTGGGACGTATCCTCGTCCGTTCGGATATTTTGCAGGCAGCCGGCCACTCAGGGCCAGGGGCCCCTGGAGACAAAGACCGGCCCTTTTCCCTGGGAAAGAAAAGTGGCCAGCCCAGGTTCCTGATGTCAGTTTGTAGGGTTCCCTTGGGACTGTCAGGGCAGCACAGGTTTGAGGTGGGGGCAGGTTGGGTCTGGGACATATCCTCGTCCGTTCGGATATTTTGCAGGCAGCCGGCCACTCAGGGCCACAGCTCCTGGAGACAAAGACCGGCCCTTTTCCCTGGGAAAGAAAAGTGGCCAGCCCAGGTTCCTGGTGTCAGTTTGTAGGGTTCCCTTGGGACTGTCAGGGCAGCACAGGTTTGAGGTGGGGGCAGGTTGGGTCTGGGACGTATCCTCGTCCGTTCGGATATTTTGCAGGCAGCCGGCCATTCAGGACCAGGGGCCCCGGGAGACAAAGACCGGCCCTTTTCCCTGGGAAAGAAAAGTGGCCAGCCCAGGTTCCTGATGTCAGTTTGTAGGGTTCCCCCTGGACTGTCAGGGCAGCACAGGTTTGAGGTGGGGGCAGGTTGGGTCTGGGACGTATCCTCGTCCGTTCGGATATTTTGCAGGCAGCCGGCCACTCAGGGCCAGAGGACATTGGTGACAAAGACCGGCCCTTTTCCCTGGGAAAGAAAAGTGGCCAGCCCAGGTTCCTGATGTCAGTTTGTAGGGTTCCCTTGGGACTGTCAGGGCAGCACAGGTTTGAGGTGGGGGCAGGTTGGGTCTGGGACGTATCCTCGTCCGTTCGGATATTTTGCAGGCAGCCAACCACTCAGGGCCACAGCCCATGGAGACATAGAGCGGCCCTTTTCCCTGGGAAAGAAAAGTGGCCAGCCCAGGTTCCTGATGTCAGTTTGTAGGGTTCCCTTGGCACTGTCAGGGCAGCACAGGTTTGAGGTCGGGGCAGGTTGGGTCTGGGACGTATCCTCGTCCGTTCGGATATTTTGCAGGCAGCCGGCCACTCAGGGCCAGAGGACATTGGTGACAAAGACCGGCCCTTTTCCCTGGGAAAGAAAAGTGGCCAGCCCAGGTTCCTGATGTCAGTTTGTAGGGTTCCCTTGGCACTGTCAGGGCAGCACAGGTTTGAGGTGGGGGCAGGTTGGGTCTGGGACGTATCCTCGTCCGTTTGGATATTTTGCAGGCAGCCGGACACTCAGGTCCAGAGGACATTGGTGACAAAGACCGTCCCTTTTCCCTGGGAAAGAAAAGTGGCCAGCCCAGGTTCCTGGTGTCAGTTTGTAGGGTTCCCTTGGGACTATCAGGGCAGCACAGGTTTGAGGTGGGGGCAGGTTGGGTCTGGGACGTATCCTCGTCCGTTCGGATATTTTGCAGGCAGCCGGCCACTCAGGGCCAGAGGACATTGGTGACAAAGACCGGCCCTTTTCCCTGGGAAAGAAAAGTGGCCAGCCCAGGTTCCTGATGTCAGTTTGTAGGGTTCCCTTGGCACTGTCACGGCTGCACAGGTTTGAGGTGGGGGCAGGTTGGGTCTGGGACGTATCCTCGTCCGTTCGGATATTTTGCAGGCAGCCGGCCACTCAGGGCCACAGCCCCTGGAGACAAAGACCGGCCCTTTTCCCTGGGAAAGAAAAGTGGCCAGCCCAGGTTCCTGATGTCAGTTTGTAGGGTTCCCTTGGCACTGTCAGGGCAGCACAGGTTTGAGGTGGGGGCAGGTTGGGTCTGGGACGTATCCTCGTCCGTTCGGATATTTTGCAGGCAGCCGGCCACTCAGGGCCAGAGGACATTGGTGACAAAGACCGGCCCTTTTCCCTGGGAAAGAAAAGTGGCCAGCCCAGGTTCCTGATGTCAGTTTGTAGGGTTCCCTTGGCACTGTCAGGGCAGCACAGGTTTGAGGTGGGGGCAGGTTGGGTCTGGGACGTATCCTCGTCCGTTCGGATATTTTGCAGGCAGCCGGCCACTCAGGGCCAGAGGACATTGGTGACAAAGACCGGCCCTTTTCCCTGGGAAAGAAAAGGGCCAGCCCAGGTTCCTGATGTCAGTTTGTAGGGTTCCCTTGGGACTGTCAGGGCAGCACAGGTTTGAGGTGGGGGCAGGTTGGGTCTGGGACGTATCCTCGCCCGTTCGGATATTTTGCAGGCAGCCGGCCACTCAGGGCCAGGGGTCCCTGGAGACAAAGACCGTCCCTTTTCCCTGGGAAAGAAAAGTGGCCAGCCCAGGTTCCTGATGTCAGTTTGTAGGGTTCCCTTGGGACTGTCAGGGCAGCACAGGTTTGAGGTGGGGGCAGATTGGGTCTGGGACGTATCCTCGTCCGTTCGGATATTTTGCAGGCAGCCGGCCACTCAGGGCCAGGGGTCCCTGGAGACAAAGACCGTCCCTTTTCCCTGGGAAAGAAAAGTGGCCATCCCAGGTTCCTGATGTCAGTTTGTAGGGTTCCCTTGGGACTGTCAGGGCAGCACAGGTTTGAGGTGGGGCCAGGTTGGGTCTGGGACGTATCCTCGTCCGTTCGGATATTTTGCAGGCAGCCGGAAACCCAGGTCCAGAGGACATTGGTGACAAAGACCGTCCCTTTTCCCTGGGAAAGAAATGTGGCCAGCCCAGGTTCCTGATGTCAGTTTGTAGGGTTCCCTTGGGACTGTCAGGGCAGCACAGGTTTGAGGTGGGGGCAGGTTGGGTCTGGGACGTATCCTCGTCCGTTCGGATATTTTGCAGGCAGCCGGCTACTCAGGGCCAGAGGACATTGGTGACAAAGACCGGCCCTTTTCCCTGGGAAAGAAAAGTGGCCAGCCCAGGTTCCTGATGTCAGTTTGTAGGGTTCCCTTGGGACTGTCAGGGAGGCACAGGTTTGACGTGGGGGCAGGTTGGGTCTGGGACATATCCTCGTCCGTTCGGATATTTTGCAGGCAGCTGGCCACTCAGGGCCACAGGCCCCTGGAGACATAGACCTGCCCTTTTCCCTGGGAAAGAAAAGTGGCCAGCCCAGGTTCCTGATGTCAGTTTGTAGGGTTCCCTTGGGACTGTCAGGGCAGCACAGGTTTGAGGTGGGGGCAGGTTGGGTCTGGGACATATCCTCGTCCGTTCGGATATTTTGCAGGCAGCCGGCCACTCAGGGCCACAGCCGCTGGAGACAAAGACCGGCCCTTTTCCCTGGGAAAGAAAAGTGGCCAGCCCAGGTTCCTGATGTCAGTTTGTAGGGTTCCCTTGGCACTGTCAGGGCAGCACAGGTTGGAGGTGGGGGCAGGTTGGGTCTGGGACGTATCCTCGTCCGTTTGGATATTTTGCAGGCAGCCGGCCACTCAGGGCCAGAGGACATTGGTGACAAAGACCGGCCCTTTTCCCTGGGAAAGAAAAGTGGCCAGCCCAGGTTCCTGGTGTCAGTTTGTAGGGTTCCCTTGGGACTGTCAGGGCAGCACAGGTTTGAGGTGGGGGCAGGTTGGGTCTGGGACATATCCTCGTCCGTTCGGATATTTTGCAGGCAGCCGGCCACTCAGGGCCACAGCTCCTGGAGACAAAGACCGGCCCTTTTCCCTGGGAAAGAAAAGTGGCCAGCCCAGGTTCCTGATGTCAGTTTGTAGGGTTCCCTTGGGACTGTCAGGGCAGCACAGGTTTGAGGTGGGGGCAGGTTGGGTCTGGGACGTATCCTCGTCCGTTCGGATATTTTGCAGGCAGCCGGCCACTCAGGGCCAGAGGACATTGGTGACAAAGACCGGCCCTTTTCCCTGGGAAAGAAAAGTGGCCAGCCCAGGTTCCTGATGTCAGTTTGTAGGGTTCCCTTGGGACTGTCAGGGAGGCACAGGTTTGACGTGGGGGCAGGTTGGGTCTGGGACATATCCTCGTCCGTTCGGATATTTTGCAGGCAGCTGGCCACTCAGGGCCACAGGCCCCTGGAGACATAGACCTGCCCTTTTCCCTGGGAAAGAAAAGTGGCCAGCCCAGGTTCCTGATGTCAGTTTGTAGGGTTCCCTTGGGACTGTCAGGGCAGCACAGGTTTGAGGTGGGGGCAGGGCTGGTCTGGGACGTATCCTCGTCCGTTCGGATATTTTGCAGGCAGCCGGCCACTCAGGGCCACAGCCCCTGGAGACAAAGACCGGCCCTTTTCCCTGGGAAAGACAAGTTGCCAGCCCAGGTTCCTGATGTCAGTTTGTAGGGTTCCCTTGGGACTGTCAGGGCAGCACAGGTTTGACGTGGGGGCAGGTTGGGTCTGGGACATATCCTCGTCCGTTCGGATATTTTGCAGGCAGCCAACCACTCAGGGCCACAGGCCCCTGGAGACATAGAGCGGCCCTTTTCCCTGGGAAAGAAAAGTGGCCAGCCCAGGTTCCTGATGTCAGTTTGTAGGGTTCCCTTGGGACTGTCAGGGCAGCACAGGTTTGAGGTGGGGGCCGGTTGGGTCTGGGACGTATCCTCGTCCGTTCGGATATTTTGCAGGCAGCCGGCCACTCAGGGCCACAGGCCCCTGGAGACATAGACCGGCCCTTTTCCCTGGGAAAGAAAAGTGGCCAGCCCAGGTTCCTGGTGTCAGTTTGTAGGGTTCCCTTGGGACTGTCAGGGCAGCACAGGTTTGAGGTGGGGGCAGGTTGGGTCTGGGACGTATCCTCGTCCGTTCGGATATTTTGCAGGCAGCCGGCCACTCAGGGCCACAGGCTCTAGGAGACATAGACCGGCCCTTTTCCCTGGGAAAGAAAAGTGGCCAGCCCAGGTTCCTGATGTCAGTTTGTAGGGTTCCCTTGGGACTGTCAGGGCAGCACAGGTTTGAGGTGGGGGCAGGTTGGGTCTGGGACGTATCCTCGTCCGTTCGGATATTTTGCAGGCAGCCGGACACTCAGGTCCAGAGGACATTGGTGACAAAGACCGTCCCTTTTCCCTGGGAAAGAAAAGTGGCCAGCCCAGGTTCCTGGTGTCAGTTTGTAGGGTTCCCTTGGGACTATCAGGGCAGCACAGGTTTGAGGTGGGGGCAGGTTGGGTCTGGGACGTATCCTCGTCCGTTCGGATATTTTGCAGGCAGCCGGCCACTCAGGGCCAGAGGACATTGGTGACAAAGACCGGCCCTTTTCCCTGGGAAAGAAAAGTGGCCAGCCCAGGTTCCTGATGTCAGTTTGTAGGGTTCCCTTGGGACTGTCACGGCTGCACAGGTTTGAGGTGGGGGCAGGTTGGGTCTGGGACGTATCCTCGTCCGTTCGGATATTTTGCAGGCAGCCGGCCACTCAGGGCCACAGCCCCTGGAGACAAAGACCGGCCCTTTTCCCTGGGAAAGAAAAGTGGCCAGCCCAGGTTCCTGATGTCAGTTTGTAGGGTTCCCTTGGGACTGTCAGGGCAGCACAGGTTTGAGGTGGGGGCAGGTTGGGTCTGGGACGTATCCTCGTCCGTTCGGATATTTTGCAGGCAGCCGGCCATTCAGGGCCAGGGGCCCCTGGAGACAAAGACCGGCCCTTTTCCCTGGGAAAGAAAAGTGGCCAGCCCAGGTTCCTGGTGTCAGTTTGTAGGGTTCCCTTGGCACTGTCAGGGCAGCACAGGTTTGAGGTGGGGGCAGGTTGGGTCTGGGACGTATCCTCGTCCGTTCGGATATTTTGCAGGCAGCCGGCCACTCAGGGCCAGAGGACATTGGTGACAAAGACCGGCCCTTTTCCCTGGGAAAGAAAAGGGCCAGCCCAGGTTCCTGATGTCAGTTTGTAGGGTTCCCTTGGGACTGTCAGGGCAGCACAGGTTTGAGGTGGGGGCAGGTTGGGTCTGGGACGTATCCTCGTCCGTTCGGATATTTTGCAGGCAGCCGGCCACTCAGGGCCACAGGCCCCTGGAGACAAAGACCGGCCCTTTTCCCTGGGAAAGAAAAGTGGCCAGCCCAGGTTCCTGATGTCAGTTTGTAGGGTTCCCTTGGCACTGTCAGGGCAGCACAGGTTGGAGGTGGGGGCAGGTTGGGTCTGGGACGTATCCTCGTCCGTTTGGATATTTTGCAGGCAGCCGGCCACTCAGGGCCAGAGGACATTGGTGACAAAGACCGGCCCTTTTCCCTGGGAAAGAAAAGTGGCCAGCCCAGGTTCCTGATGTCAGTTTGTAGGGTTCCCTTGGGACTGTCAGGGCAGCACAGGTTTGAGGTGGGGGCAGGTTGGGTCTGGGACATATCCTCGTCCGTTCGGATATTTTGCAGGCAGCCGGCCACTCAGGGCCACAGCTCCTGGAGACAAAGACCGGCCCTTTTCCCTGGGAAAGAAAAGTGGCCAGCCCAGGTTCCTGATGTCAGTTTGTAGGGTTCCCTTGGGACTGTCAGGGCAGCACAGGTTTGAGGTGGGGGCAGGTTGGGTCTGGGACGTATCCTCGTCCGTTCGGATATTTTGCAGGCAGCCGGCCACTCAGGGCCAGAGGACATTGGTGACAAAGACCGGCCCTTTTCCCTGGGAAAGAAAAGTGGCCAGCCCAGGTTCCTGATGTCAGTTTGTAGGGTTCCCTTGGGACTGTCAGGGAGGCACAGGTTTGACGTGGGGGCAGGTTGGGTCTGGGACATATCCTCGTCCGTTCGGATATTTTGCAGGCAGCTGGCCACTCAGGGCCACAGGCCCCTGGAGACATAGACCTGCCCTTTTCCCTGGGAAAGAAAAGTGGCCAGCCCAGGTTCCTGATGTCAGTTTGTAGGGTTCCCTTGGGACTGTCAGGGCAGCACAGGTTTGAGGTGGGGGCAGGGCTGGTCTGGGACGTATCCTCGTCCGTTCGGATATTTTGCAGGCAGCCGGCCACTCAGGGCCACAGCCCCTGGAGACAAAGACCGGCCCTTTTCCTTGGGAAAGACAAGTTGCCAGCCCAGGTTCCTGATGTCAGTTTGTAGGGTTCCCTTGGGACTGTCAGGGCAGCACAGGTTTGACGTGGGGGCAGGTTGGGTCTGGGACGTATCCTCGTCCGTTCGGATATTTTGCAGGCAGCCGGCCACTCAGGGCCACAGGCCCCTGGAGACATAGACCGGCCCTTTTCCCTGGGAAAGAAAAGTGGCCAGCCCAGGTTCCTGGTGTCAGTTTGTAGGGTTCCCTTGGGACTGTCAGGGCAGCACAGGTTTGAGGTGGGGGCAGGTTGGGTCTGGGACGTATCCTCGTCCGTTCGGATATTTTGCAGGCAGCCGGCCACTCAGGGCCACAGCCCCTGGAGACAAAGACCGGCCCTTTTCCCTGGGAAAGAAAAGTGGCCAGCCCAGGTTCCTGATGTCAGTTTGTAGGGTTCCCTTGGGACTGTCAGGGCAGCACAGGTTTGAGGTGGGGGCAGGTTGGGTCTGGGACGTATCCTCGTCCGTTCGGATATTTTGCAGGCAGCCGGACACTCAGGTCCAGAGGACATTGGTGACAAAGACCGTCCCTTTTCCCTGGGAAAGAAAAGTGGCCAGCCCAGGTTCCTGGTGTCAGTTTGTAGGGTTCCCTTGGGACTATCAGGGCAGCACAGGTTTGAGGTGGGGGCAGGTTGGGTCTGGGACGTATCCTCGTCCGTTCGGATATTTTGCAGGCAGCCGGCCACTCAGGGCCAGAGGACATTGGTGACAAAGACCGGCCCTTTTCCCTGGGAAAGAAAAGTGGCCAGCCCAGGTTCCTGATGTCAGTTTGTAGGGTTCCCTTGGGACTGTCACGGCTGCACAGGTTTGAGGTGGGGGCAGGTTGGGTCTGGGACGTATCCTCGTCCGTTCGGATATTTTGCAGGCAGCCGGCCACTCAGGGCCACAGCCCCTGGAGACAAAGACCGGCCCTTTTCCCTGGGAAAGAAAAGTGGCCAGCCCAGGTTCCTGATGTCAGTTTGTAGGGTTCCCTTGGGACTGTCAGGGCAGCACAGGTTTGAGGTGGGGGCAGGTTGGGTCTGGGACGTATCCTCGTCCGTTCGGATATTTTGCAGGCAGCCGGCCATTCAGGGCCAGGGGCCCCTGGAGACAAAGACCGGCCCTTTTCCCTGGGAAAGAAAAGTGGCCAGCCCAGGTTCCTGATGTCAGTTTGTAGGGTTCCCTTGGCACTGTCAGGGCAGCACAGGTTTGAGGTGGGGGCAGGTTGGGTCTGGGACGTATCCTCGTCCGTTCGGATATTTTGCAGGCAGCCGGCCACTCAGGGCCAGAGGACATTGGTGACAAAGACCGGCCCTTTTCCCTGGGAAAGAAAAGGGCCAGCCCAGGTTCCTGATGTCAGTTTGTAGGGTTCCCTTGGGACTGTCAGGGCAGCACAGGTTTGAGGTGGGGGCAGGTTGGGTCTGGGACGTATCCTCGCCCGTTCGGATATTTTGCAGGCAGCCGGCCACTCAGGGCCAGGGGTCCCTGGAGACAAAGACCGTCCCTTTTCCCTGGGAAAGAAAAGTGGCCAGCCCAGGTTCCTGATGTCAGTTTGTAGGGTTCCCTTGGGACTGTCAGGGCAGCACAGGTTGAGGTGGGGGCAGGTTGGGTCTGGGACGTATCCTCGTCCGTTCGGATATTTTGCAGGCAGCCGGCCACTCAGGGCCAGGGGTCCCTGGAGACAAAGACCGTCCCTTTTCCCTGGGAAAGAAAAGTGGCCAGCCCAGGTTCCTGATGTCAGTTTGTAGGGTTCCCTTGGGACTGTCAGGGCAGCACAGGTTTGAGGTGGGGGCAGGTTGGGTCTGGGACGTATCCTCGTCCGTTCGGATATTTTGCAGGCAGCCGGCCATTCAGGGCCAGGGGCCCCTGGAGACAAAGACCGGCCCTTTTCCCTGGGAAAGAAAAGTGGCCAGCCCAGGTTCCTGGTGTCAGTTTGTAGGGTTCCCTTGGCACTGTCAGGGCAGCACAGGTTTGAGGTGGGGGCAGGTTGGGTCTGGGACGTATCCTCGTCCGTTCGGATATTTTGCAGGCAGCCGGCCACTCAGGGCCAGAGGACATTGGTGACAAAGACCGGCCCTTTTCCCTGGGAAAGAAAAGGGCCAGCCCAGGTTCCTGATGTCAGTTTGTAGGGTTCCCTTGGGACTGTCAGGGCAGCACAGGTTTGAGGTGGGGGCAGGTTGGGTCTGGGACGTATCCTCGTCCGTTCGGATATTTTGCAGGCAGCCGGCCACTCAGGGCCACAGCCCCTGGAGACAAAGACCGGCCCTTTTCCCTGGGAAAGAAAAGTGGCCAGCCCAGGTTCCTGATGTCAGTTTGTAGGGTTCCCTTGGCACTGTCAGGGCAGCACAGGTTGGAGGTGGGGGCAGGTTGGGTCTGGGACGTATCCTCGTCCGTTTGGATATTTTGCAGGCAGCCGGCCACTCAGGGCCAGAGGACATTGGTGACAAAGACCGGCCCTTTTCCCTGGGAAAGAAAAGTGGCCAGCCCAGGTTCCTGATGTCAGTTTGTAGGGTTCCCTTGGGACTGTCAGGGCAGCACAGGTTTGAGGTGGGGGCAGGTTGGGTCTGGGACATATCCTCGTCCGTTCGGATATTTTGCAGGCAGCCGGCCACTCAGGGCCACAGCTCCTGGAGACAAAGACCGGCCCTTTTCCCTGGGAAAGAAAAGTGGCCAGCCCAGGTTCCTGATGTCAGTTTGTAGGGTTCCCTTGGGACTGTCAGGGCAGCACAGGTTTGAGGTGGGGGCAGGTTGGGTCTGGGACGTATCCTCGTCCGTTCGGATATTTTGCAGGCAGCCGGCCACTCAGGGCCAGAGGACATTGGTGACAAAGACCGGCCCTTTTCCCTGGGAAAGAAAAGTGGCCAGCCCAGGTTCCTGATGTCAGTTTGTAGGGTTCCCTTGGGACTGTCAGGGAGGCACAGGTTTGACGTGGGGGCAGGTTGGGTCTGGGACATATCCTCGTCCGTTCGGATATTTTGCAGGCAGCTGGCCACTCAGGGCCACAGGCCCCTGGAGACATAGACCTGCCCTTTTCCCTGGGAAAGAAAAGTGGCCAGCCCAGGTTCCTGATGTCAGTTTGTAGGGTTCCCTTGGGACTGTCAGGGCAGCACAGGTTTGAGGTGGGGGCAGGGCTGGTCTGGGACGTATCCTCGTCCGTTCGGATATTTTGCAGGCAGCCGGCCACTCAGGGCCACAGCCCCTGGAGACAAAGACCGGCCCTTTTCCTTGGGAAAGACAAGTTGCCAGCCCAGGTTCCTGATGTCAGTTTGTAGGGTTCCCTTGGGACTGTCAGGGCAGCACAGGTTTGACGTGGGGGCAGGTTGGGTCTGGGACATATCCTCGTCCGTTCGGATATTTTGCAGGCAGCCGGACACTCAGGGCCACAGGCCCCTGGAGACATAGAGCGGCCCTTTTCCCTGGGAAAGAAAAGTGGCCAGCCCAGGTTCCTGATGTCAGTTTGTAGGGTTCCCCCTGGACTGTCAGGGCAGCACAGGTTTGAGGTGGGGGCCGGTTGGGTCTGGGACGTATCCTCGTCCGTTCGGATATTTTGCAGGCAGCCGGCCACTCAGGGCCACAGGCCCCTGGAGACATAGACCGGCCCTTTTCCCTGGGAAAGAAAAGTGGCCAGCCCAGGTTCCTGGTGTCAGTTTGTAGGGTTCCCTTGGGACTGTCAGGGCAGCACAGGTTTGAGGTGGGGGCAGGTTGGGTCTGGGACGTATCCTCGTCCGTTCGGATATTTTGCAGGCAGCCGGCCACTCAGGGCCACAGGCTCTAGGAGACATAGACCGGCCCTTTTCCCTGGGAAAGAAAAGTGGCCAGCCCAGGTTCCTGATGTCAGTTTGTAGGGTTCCCTTGGCACTGTCAGGGCAGCACAGGTTTGAGGTGGGGGCAGGTTGGGTCTGGGACGTATCCTCGTCCGTTCGGATATTTTGCAGGCAGCCGGACACTCAGGTCCAGAGGACATTGGTGACAAAGACCGTCCCTTTTCCCTGGGAAAGAAAAGTGGCCAGCCCAGGTTCCTGGTGTCAGTTTGTAGGGTTCCCTTGGGACTATCAGGGCAGCACAGGTTTGACGTGGGGGCAGGTTGGGTCTGGGACATATCCTCGTCCGTTCGGATATTTTGCAGGCAGCCGGACACTCAGGGCCACAGGCCCCTGGAGACATAGAGCGGCCCTTTTCCCTGGGAAAGAAAAGTGGCCAGCCCAGGTTCCTGATGTCAGTTTGTAGGGTTCCCCCTGGACTGTCAGGGCAGCACAGGTTTGAGGTGGGGGCCGGTTGGGTCTGGGACGTATCCTCGTCCGTTCGGATATTTTGCAGGCAGCCGGCCACTCAGGGCCACAGGCCCCTGGAGACATAGACCGGCCCTTTTCCCTGGGAAAGAAAAGTGGCCAGCCCAGGTTCCTGGTGTCAGTTTGTAGGGTTCCCTTGGGACTGTCAGGGCAGCACAGGTTTGAGGTGGGGGCAGGTTGGGTCTGGGACGTATCCTCGTCCGTTCGGATATTTTGCAGGCAGCCGGCCACTCAGGGCCACAGGCTCTAGGAGACATAGACCGGCCCTTTTCCCTGGGAAAGAAAAGTGGCCAGCCCAGGTTCCTGATGTCAGTTTGTAGGGTTCCCTTGGCACTGTCAGGGCAGCACAGGTTTGAGGTGGGGGCAGGTTGGGTCTGGGACGTATCCTCGTCCGTTCGGATATTTTGCAGGCAGCCGGACACTCAGGTCCAGAGGACATTGGTGACAAAGACCGTCCCTTTTCCCTGGGAAAGAAAAGTGGCCAGCCCAGGTTCCTGGTGTCAGTTTGTAGGGTTCCCTTGGGACTATCAGGGCAGCACAGGTTTGAGGTGGGGGCAGGTTGGGTCTGGGACGTATCCTCGTCCGTTCGGATATTTTGCAGGCAGCCGGCCACTCAGGGCCAGAGGACATTGGTGACAAAGACCGGCCCTTTTCCCTGGGAAAGAAAAGTGGCCAGCCCAGGTTCCTGATGTCAGTTTGTAGGGTTCCCTTGGGACTGTCACGGCTGCACAGGTTTGAGGTGGGGGCAGGTTGGGTCTGGGACGTATCCTCGTCCGTTCGGATATTTTGCAGGCAGCCGGCCACTCAGGGCCACAGCCCCTGGAGACAAAGACCGGCCCTTTTCCCTGGGAAAGAAAAGTGGCCAGCCCAGGTTCCTGATGTCAGTTTGTAGGGTTCCCTTGGGACTGTCAGGGCAGCACAGGTTTGAGGTGGGGGCAGGTTGGGTCTGGGACGTATCCTCGTCCGTTCGGATATTTTGCAGGCAGCCGGCCATTCAGGGCCAGGGGCCCCTGGAGACAAAGACCGGCCCTTTTCCCTGGGAAAGAAAAGTGGCCAGCCCAGGTTCCTGATGTCAGTTTGTAGGGTTCCCTTGGCACTGTCAGGGCAGCACAGGTTTGAGGTGGGGGCAGGTTGGGTCTGGGACGTATCCTCGTCCGTTCGGATATTTTGCAGGCAGCCGGCCACTCAGGGCCAGAGGACATTGGTGACAAAGACCGGCCCTTTTCCCTGGGAAAGAAAAGGGCCAGCCCAGGTTCCTGATGTCAGTTTGTAGGGTTCCCTTGGGACTGTCAGGGCAGCACAGGTTTGAGGTGGGGGCAGGTTGGGTCTGGGACGTATCCTCGCCCGTTCGGATATTTTGCAGGCAGCCGGCCACTCAGGGCCAGGGGTCCCTGGAGACAAAGACCGTCCCTTTTCCCTGGGAAAGAAAAGTGGCCAGCCCAGGTTCCTGATGTCAGTTTGTAGGGTTCCCTTGGGACTGTCAGGGCAGCACAGGTTTGAGGTGGGGGCAGGTTGGGTCTGGGACGTATCCTCGTCCGTTCGGATATTTTGCAGGCAGCCGGCCACTCAGGGCCAGGGGTCCCTGGAGACAAAGACCGTCCCTTTTCCCTGGGAAAGAAAAGTGGCCAGCCCAGGTTCCTGATGTCAGTTTGTAGGGTTCCCTTGGGACTGTCAGGGCAGCACAGGTTTGAGGTGGGGCCAGGTTGGGTCTGGGACGTATCCTCGTCCGTTCGGATATTTTGCAGGCAACCGGAAACCCAGGTCCAGAGGACATTGGTGACAAAGACCGTCCCTTTTCCCTGGGAAAGAAAAGTGGCCAGCCCAGGTTCCTGATGTCAGTTTGTAGGGTTCCCTTGGGACTGTCAGGGCGGCACAGGTTTGAGGCGGTGGCAGGTTGGGTCTGGGACATATCCTCGTCTGTTCGGATATTTTGCAGGCAGCCGGCCATTCATGGCCACAGCCCCTGGAGACAAAGACCGGCCCTTTTCCTTGGGAAAGACAAGTTGCCAGCCCAGGTTCCTGATGTCAGTTTGTAGGGTTCCCTTGGGACTGTCAGGGCAGCACAGGTTTGAGGTGGGGGCAGGTTGGGTCTGGGACGTATCCTCGTCCGTTCGGATATTTTGCAGGCAGCCGGCCACTCAGGGCCAGGGGCCCCTGGAGACAAAGACCGGCCCTTTTCCCTGGGAAAGAAAAGTGGCCAGCCCAGGTTCCTGATGTCAGTTTGTAGGGTTCCCTTGGCACTGTCAGGGCAGCACAGGTTGGAGGTGGGGGCAGGTTGGGTCTGGGACGTATCCTCGTCCGTTTGGATATTTTGCAGGCAGCCGGCCACTCAGGGCCAGAGGACATTGGTGACAAAGACCGGCCCTTTTCCCTGGGAAAGAAAAGTGGCCAGCCCAGGTTCCTGATGTCAGTTTGTAGGGTTCCCTTGGGACTGTCAGGGCAGCACAGGTTTGAGGTGGGGGCAGGTTGGGTCTGGGACGTATCCTCGTCCGTTCGGATATTTTGCAGGCAGCCGGCCACTCAGGGCCAGAGGACATTGGTGACAAAGACCGGCCCTTTTCCCTGGGAAAGAAAAGTGGCCAGCCCAGGTTCCTGATGTCAGTTTGTAGGGTTCCCTTGGGACTGTCAGGGAGGCACAGGTTTGACGTGGGGGCAGGTTGGGTCTGGGACATATCCTCGTCCGTTCGGATATTTTGCAGGCAGCTGGCCACTCAGGGCCACAGGCCCCTGGAGACATAGACCTGCCCTTTTCCCTGGGAAAGAAAAGTGGCCAGCCCAGGTTCCTGATGTCAGTTTGTAGGGTTCCCTTGGGACTGTCAGGGCAGCACAGGTTTGAGGTGGGGGCAGGGCTGGTCTGGGACGTATCCTCGTCCGTTCGGATATTTTGCAGGCAGCCGGCCACTCAGGGCCACAGCCCCTGGAGACAAAGACCGGCCCTTTTCCCTGGGAAAGACAAGTTGCCAGCCCAGGTTCCTGATGTCAGTTTGTAGGGTTCCCTTGGGACTGTCAGGGCAGCACAGGTTTGACGTGGGGGCAGGTTGGGTCTGGGACATATCCTCGTCCGTTCGGATATTTTGCAGGCAGCCAACCACTCAGGGCCACAGGCCCCTGGAGACATAGAGCGGCCCTTTTCCCTGGGAAAGAAAAGTGGCCAGCCCAGGTTCCTGATGTCAGTTTGTAGGGTTCCCTTGGGACTGTCAGGGCAGCACAGGTTTGAGGTGGGGGCCGGTTGGGTCTGGGACGTATCCTCGTCCGTTCGGATATTTTGCAGGCAGCCGGCCACTCAGGGCCACAGGCCCCTGGAGACATAGACCGGCCCTTTTCCCTGGGAAAGAAAAGTGGCCAGCCCAGGTTCCTGGTGTCAGTTTGTAGGGTTCCCTTGGGACTGTCAGGGCAGCACAGGTTTGAGGTGGGGGCAGGTTGGGTCTGGGACGTATCCTCGTCCGTTCGGATATTTTGCAGGCAGCCGGCCACTCAGGGCCACAGGCTCTAGGAGACATAGACCGGCCCTTTTCCCTGGGAAAGAAAAGTGGCCAGCCCAGGTTCCTGATGTCAGTTTGTAGGGTTCCCTTGGGACTGTCAGGGCAGCACAGGTTTGAGGTGGGGGCAGGTTGGGTCTGGGACGTATCCTCGTCCGTTCGGATATTTTGCAGGCAGCCGGACACTCAGGTCCAGAGGACATTGGTGACAAAGACCGTCCCTTTTCCCTGGGAAAGAAAAGTGGCCAGCCCAGGTTCCTGGTGTCAGTTTGTAGGGTTCCCTTGGGACTATCAGGGCAGCACAGGTTTGAGGTGGGGGCAGGTTGGGTCTGGGACGTATCCTCGTCCGTTCGGATATTTTGCAGGCAGCCGGCCACTCAGGGCCAGAGGACATTGGTGACAAAGACCGGCCCTTTTCCCTGGGAAAGAAAAGTGGCCAGCCCAGGTTCCTGATGTCAGTTTGTAGGGTTCCCTTGGGACTGTCACGGCTGCACAGGTTTGAGGTGGGGGCAGGTTGGGTCTGGGACGTATCCTCGTCCGTTCGGATATTTTGCAGGCAGCCGGCCACTCAGGGCCACAGCCCCTGGAGACAAAGACCGGCCCTTTTCCCTGGGAAAGAAAAGTGGCCAGCCCAGGTTCCTGATGTCAGTTTGTAGGGTTCCCTTGGGACTGTCAGGGCAGCACAGGTTTGAGGTGGGGGCAGGTTGGGTCTGGGACGTATCCTCGTCCGTTCGGATATTTTGCAGGCAGCCGGCCATTCAGGGCCAGGGGCCCCTGGAGACAAAGACCGGCCCTTTTCCCTGGGAAAGAAAAGTGGCCAGCCCAGGTTCCTGGTGTCAGTTTGTAGGGTTCCCTTGGCACTGTCAGGGCAGCACAGGTTTGAGGTGGGGGCAGGTTGGGTCTGGGACGTATCCTCGTCCGTTCGGATATTTTGCAGGCAGCCGGCCACTCAGGGCCAGAGGACATTGGTGACAAAGACCGGCCCTTTTCCCTGGGAAAGAAAAGGGCCAGCCCAGGTTCCTGATGTCAGTTTGTAGGGTTCCCTTGGGACTGTCAGGGCAGCACAGGTTTGAGGTGGGGGCAGGTTGGGTCTGGGACGTATCCTCGTCCGTTCGGATATTTTGCAGGCAGCCGGCCACTCAGGGCCACAGGCCCCTGGAGACAAAGACCGGCCCTTTTCCCTGGGAAAGAAAAGTGGCCAGCCCAGGTTCCTGATGTCAGTTTGTAGGGTTCCCTTGGCACTGTCAGGGCAGCACAGGTTGGAGGTGGGGGCAGGTTGGGTCTGGGACGTATCCTCGTCCGTTTGGATATTTTGCAGGCAGCCGGCCACTCAGGGCCAGAGGACATTGGTGACAAAGACCGGCCCTTTTCCCTGGGAAAGAAAAGTGGCCAGCCCAGGTTCCTGATGTCAGTTTGTAGGGTTCCCTTGGGACTGTCAGGGCAGCACAGGTTTGAGGTGGGGGCAGGTTGGGTCTGGGACATATCCTCGTCCGTTCGGATATTTTGCAGGCAGCCGGCCACTCAGGGCCACAGCTCCTGGAGACAAAGACCGGCCCTTTTCCCTGGGAAAGAAAAGTGGCCAGCCCAGGTTCCTGATGTCAGTTTGTAGGGTTCCCTTGGGACTGTCAGGGCAGCACAGGTTTGAGGTGGGGGCAGGTTGGGTCTGGGACGTATCCTCGTCCGTTCGGATATTTTGCAGGCAGCCGGCCACTCAGGGCCAGAGGACATTGGTGACAAAGACCGGCCCTTTTCCCTGGGAAAGAAAAGTGGCCAGCCCAGGTTCCTGATGTCAGTTTGTAGGGTTCCCTTGGGACTGTCAGGGAGGCACAGGTTTGACGTGGGGGCAGGTTGGGTCTGGGACATATCCTCGTCCGTTCGGATATTTTGCAGGCAGCTGGCCACTCAGGGCCACAGGCCCCTGGAGACATAGACCTGCCCTTTTCCCTGGGAAAGAAAAGTGGCCAGCCCAGGTTCCTGATGTCAGTTTGTAGGGTTCCCTTGGGACTGTCAGGGCAGCACAGGTTTGAGGTGGGGGCAGGGCTGGTCTGGGACGTATCCTCGTCCGTTCGGATATTTTGCAGGCAGCCGGCCACTCAGGGCCACAGCCCCTGGAGACAAAGACCGGCCCTTTTCCTTGGGAAAGACAAGTTGCCAGCCCAGGTTCCTGATGTCAGTTTGTAGGGTTCCCTTGGGACTGTCAGGGCAGCACAGGTTTGACGTGGGGGCAGGTTGGGTCTGGGACGTATCCTCGTCCGTTCGGATATTTTGCAGGCAGCCGGCCACTCAGGGCCACAGGCCCCTGGAGACATAGACCGGCCCTTTTCCCTGGGAAAGAAAAGTGGCCAGCCCAGGTTCCTGGTGTCAGTTTGTAGGGTTCCCTTGGGACTGTCAGGGCAGCACAGGTTTGAGGTGGGGGCAGGTTGGGTCTGGGACGTATCCTCGTCCGTTCGGATATTTTGCAGGCAGCCGGCCACTCAGGGCCACAGGCTCTAGGAGACATAGACCGGCCCTTTTCCCTGGGAAAGAAAAGTGGCCAGCCCAGGTTCCTGATGTCAGTTTGTAGGGTTCCCTTGGGACTGTCAGGGCAGCACAGGTTTGAGGTGGGGGCAGGTTGGGTCTGGGACGTATCCTCGTCCGTTCGGATATTTTGCAGGCAGCCGGACACTCAGGTCCAGAGGACATTGGTGACAAAGACCGTCCCTTTTCCCTGGGAAAGAAAAGTGGCCAGCCCAGGTTCCTGGTGTCAGTTTGTAGGGTTCCCTTGGGACTATCAGGGCAGCACAGGTTTGAGGTGGGGGCAGGTTGGGTCTGGGACGTATCCTCGTCCGTTCGGATATTTTGCAGGCAGCCGGCCACTCAGGGCCAGAGGACATTGGTGACAAAGACCGGCCCTTTTCCCTGGGAAAGAAAAGTGGCCAGCCCAGGTTCCTGATGTCAGTTTGTAGGGTTCCCTTGGGACTGTCACGGCTGCACAGGTTTGAGGTGGGGGCAGGTTGGGTCTGGGACGTATCCTCGTCCGTTCGGATATTTTGCAGGCAGCCGGCCACTCAGGGCCACAGCCCCTGGAGACAAAGACCGGCCCTTTTCCCTGGGAAAGAAAAGTGGCCAGCCCAGGTTCCTGATGTCAGTTTGTAGGGTTCCCTTGGGACTGTCAGGGCAGCACAGGTTTGAGGTGGGGGCAGGTTGGGTCTGGGACGTATCCTCGTCCGTTCGGATATTTTGCAGGCAGCCGGCCATTCAGGGCCAGGGGCCCCTGGAGACAAAGACCGGCCCTTTTCCCTGGGAAAGAAAAGTGGCCAGCCCAGGTTCCTGATGTCAGTTTGTAGGGTTCCCTTGGCACTGTCAGGGCAGCACAGGTTTGAGGTGGGGGCAGGTTGGGTCTGGGACGTATCCTCGTCCGTTCGGATATTTTGCAGGCAGCCGGCCACTCAGGGCCAGAGGACATTGGTGACAAAGACCGGCCCTTTTCCCTGGGAAAGAAAAGGGCCAGCCCAGGTTCCTGATGTCAGTTTGTAGGGTTCCCTTGGGACTGTCAGGGCAGCACAGGTTTGAGGTGGGGGCAGGTTGGGTCTGGGACGTATCCTCGCCCGTTCGGATATTTTGCAGGCAGCCGGCCACTCAGGGCCAGGGGTCCCTGGAGACAAAGACCGTCCCTTTTCCCTGGGAAAGAAAAGTGGCCAGCCCAGGTTCCTGATGTCAGTTTGTAGGGTTCCCTTGGGACTGTCAGGGCAGCACAGGTTTGAGGTGGGGGCAGGTTGGGTCTGGGACGTATCCTCGTCCGTTCGGATATTTTGCAGGCAGCCGGCCACTCAGGGCCAGGGGTCCCTGGAGACAAAGACCGTCCCTTTTCCCTGGGAAAGAAAAGTGGCCAGCCCAGGTTCCTGATGTCAGTTTGTAGGGTTCCCTTGGGACTGTCAGGGCAGCACAGGTTTGAGGTGGGGGCAGGTTGGGTCTGGGACGTATCCTCGTCCGTTCGGATATTTTGCAGGCAGCCGGCCATTCAGGGCCAGGGGCCCCTGGAGACAAAGACCGGCCCTTTTCCCTGGGAAAGAAAAGTGGCCAGCCCAGGTTCCTGGTGTCAGTTTGTAGGGTTCCCTTGGCACTGTCAGGGCAGCACAGGTTTGAGGTGGGGGCAGGTTGGGTCTGGGACGTATCCTCGTCCGTTCGGATATTTTGCAGGCAGCCGGCCACTCAGGGCCAGAGGACATTGGTGACAAAGACCGGCCCTTTTCCCTGGGAAAGAAAAGGGCCAGCCCAGGTTCCTGATGTCAGTTTGTAGGGTTCCCTTGGGACTGTCAGGGCAGCACAGGTTTGAGGTGGGGGCAGGTTGGGTCTGGGACGTATCCTCGTCCGTTCGGATATTTTGCAGGCAGCCGGCCACTCAGGGCCACAGCCCCTGGAGACAAAGACCGGCCCTTTTCCCTGGGAAAGAAAAGTGGCCAGCCCAGGTTCCTGATGTCAGTTTGTAGGGTTCCCTTGGCACTGTCAGGGCAGCACAGGTTGGAGGTGGGGGCAGGTTGGGTCTGGGACGTATCCTCGTCCGTTTGGATATTTTGCAGGCAGCCGGCCACTCAGGGCCAGAGGACATTGGTGACAAAGACCGGCCCTTTTCCCTGGGAAAGAAAAGTGGCCAGCCCAGGTTCCTGATGTCAGTTTGTAGGGTTCCCTTGGGACTGTCAGGGCAGCACAGGTTTGAGGTGGGGGCAGGTTGGGTCTGGGACATATCCTCGTCCGTTCGGATATTTTGCAGGCAGCCGGCCACTCAGGGCCACAGCTCCTGGAGACAAAGACCGGCCCTTTTCCCTGGGAAAGAAAAGTGGCCAGCCCAGGTTCCTGATGTCAGTTTGTAGGGTTCCCTTGGGACTGTCAGGGCAGCACAGGTTTGAGGTGGGGGCAGGTTGGGTCTGGGACGTATCCTCGTCCGTTCGGATATTTTGCAGGCAGCCGGCCACTCAGGGCCAGAGGACATTGGTGACAAAGACCGGCCCTTTTCCCTGGGAAAGAAAAGTGGCCAGCCCAGGTTCCTGATGTCAGTTTGTAGGGTTCCCTTGGGACTGTCAGGGAGGCACAGGTTTGACGTGGGGGCAGGTTGGGTCTGGGACATATCCTCGTCCGTTCGGATATTTTGCAGGCAGCTGGCCACTCAGGGCCACAGGCCCCTGGAGACATAGACCTGCCCTTTTCCCTGGGAAAGAAAAGTGGCCAGCCCAGGTTCCTGATGTCAGTTTGTAGGGTTCCCTTGGGACTGTCAGGGCAGCACAGGTTTGAGGTGGGGGCAGGGCTGGTCTGGGACGTATCCTCGTCCGTTCGGATATTTTGCAGGCAGCCGGCCACTCAGGGCCACAGCCCCTGGAGACAAAGACCGGCCCTTTTCCTTGGGAAAGACAAGTTGCCAGCCCAGGTTCCTGATGTCAGTTTGTAGGGTTCCCTTGGGACTGTCAGGGCAGCACAGGTTTGACGTGGGGGCAGGTTGGGTCTGGGACATATCCTCGTCCGTTCGGATATTTTGCAGGCAGCCGGACACTCAGGGCCACAGGCCCCTGGAGACATAGAGCGGCCCTTTTCCCTGGGAAAGAAAAGTGGCCAGCCCAGGTTCCTGATGTCAGTTTGTAGGGTTCCCCCTGGACTGTCAGGGCAGCACAGGTTTGAGGTGGGGGCCGGTTGGGTCTGGGACGTATCCTCGTCCGTTCGGATATTTTGCAGGCAGCCGGCCACTCAGGGCCACAGGCCCCTGGAGACATAGACCGGCCCTTTTCCCTGGGAAAGAAAAGTGGCCAGCCCAGGTTCCTGGTGTCAGTTTGTAGGGTTCCCTTGGGACTGTCAGGGCAGCACAGGTTTGAGGTGGGGGCAGGTTGGGTCTGGGACGTATCCTCGTCCGTTCGGATATTTTGCAGGCAGCCGGCCACTCAGGGCCACAGGCTCTAGGAGACATAGACCGGCCCTTTTCCCTGGGAAAGAAAAGTGGCCAGCCCAGGTTCCTGATGTCAGTTTGTAGGGTTCCCTTGGCACTGTCAGGGCAGCACAGGTTTGAGGTGGGGGCAGGTTGGGTCTGGGACGTATCCTCGTCCGTTCGGATATTTTGCAGGCAGCCGGACACTCAGGTCCAGAGGACATTGGTGACAAAGACCGTCCCTTTTCCCTGGGAAAGAAAAGTGGCCAGCCCAGGTTCCTGGTGTCAGTTTGTAGGGTTCCCTTGGGACTATCAGGGCAGCACAGGTTTGAGGTGGGGGCAGGTTGGGTCTGGGACGTATCCTCGTCCGTTCGGATATTTTGCAGGCAGCCGGCCACTCAGGGCCAGAGGACATTGGTGACAAAGACCGGCCCTTTTCCCTGGGAAAGAAAAGTGGCCAGCCCAGGTTCCTGATGTCAGTTTGTAGGGTTCCCTTGGGACTGTCACGGCTGCACAGGTTTGAGGTGGGGGCAGGTTGGGTCTGGGACGTATCCTCGTCCGTTCGGATATTTTGCAGGCAGCCGGCCACTCAGGGCCACAGCCCCTGGAGACAAAGACCGGCCCTTTTCCCTGGGAAAGAAAAGTGGCCAGCCCAGGTTCCTGATGTCAGTTTGTAGGGTTCCCTTGGGACTGTCAGGGCAGCACAGGTTTGAGGTGGGGGCAGGTTGGGTCTGGGACGTATCCTCGTCCGTTCGGATATTTTGCAGGCAGCCGGCCATTCAGGGCCAGGGGCCCCTGGAGACAAAGACCGGCCCTTTTCCCTGGGAAAGAAAAGTGGCCAGCCCAGGTTCCTGATGTCAGTTTGTAGGGTTCCCTTGGCACTGTCAGGGCAGCACAGGTTTGAGGTGGGGGCAGGTTGGGTCTGGGACGTATCCTCGTCCGTTCGGATATTTTGCAGGCAGCCGGCCACTCAGGGCCAGAGGACATTGGTGACAAAGACCGGCCCTTTTCCCTGGGAAAGAAAAGGGCCAGCCCAGGTTCCTGATGTCAGTTTGTAGGGTTCCCTTGGGACTGTCAGGGCAGCACAGGTTTGAGGTGGGGGCAGGTTGGGTCTGGGACGTATCCTCGCCCGTTCGGATATTTTGCAGGCAGCCGGCCACTCAGGGCCAGGGGTCCCTGGAGACAAAGACCGTCCCTTTTCCCTGGGAAAGAAAAGTGGCCAGCCCAGGTTCCTGATGTCAGTTTGTAGGGTTCCCTTGGGACTGTCAGGGCAGCACAGGTTTGAGGTGGGGGCAGGTTGGGTCTGGGACGTATCCTCGTCCGTTCGGATATTTTGCAGGCAGCCGGCCACTCAGGGCCAGGGGTCCCTGGAGACAAAGACCGTCCCTTTTCCCTGGGAAAGAAAAGTGGCCAGCCCAGGTTCCTGATGTCAGTTTGTAGGGTTCCCTTGGGACTGTCAGGGCAGCACAGGTTTGAGGTGGGGCCAGGTTGGGTCTGGGACGTATCCTCGTCCGTTCGGATATTTTGCAGGCAACCGGAAACCCAGGTCCAGAGGACATTGGTGACAAAGACCGTCCCTTTTCCCTGGGAAAGAAAAGTGGCCAGCCCAGGTTCCTGATGTCAGTTTGTAGGGTTCCCTTGGGACTGTCAGGGCGGCACAGGTTTGAGGCGGTGGCAGGTTGGGTCTGGGACATATCCTCGTCTGTTCGGATATTTTGCAGGCAGCCGGCCATTCATGGCCACAGCCCCTGGAGACAAAGACCGGCCCTTTTCCTTGGGAAAGACAAGTTGCCAGCCCAGGTTCCTGATGTCAGTTTGTAGGGTTCCCTTGGGACTGTCAGGGCAGCACAGGTTTGAGGTGGGGGCAGGTTGGGTCTGGGACGTATCCTCGTCCGTTCGGATATTTTGCAGGCAGCCGGCCACTCAGGGCCAGGGGCCCCTGGAGACAAAGACCGGCCCTTTTCCCTGGGAAAGAAAAGTGGCCAGCCCAGGTTCCTGATGTCAGTTTGTAGGGTTCCCTTGGCACTGTCAGGGCAGCACAGGTTGGAGGTGGGGGCAGGTTGGGTCTGGGACGTATCCTCGTCCGTTTGGATATTTTGCAGGCAGCCGGCCACTCAGGGCCAGAGGACATTGGTGACAAAGACCGGCCCTTTTCCCTGGGAAAGAAAAGTGGCCAGCCCAGGTTCCTGATGTCAGTTTGTAGGGTTCCCTTGGGACTGTCAGGGCAGCACAGGTTTGAGGTGGGGGCAGGTTGGGTCTGGGACATATCCTCGTCCGTTCGGATATTTTGCAGGCAGCCGGCCACTCAGGGCCACAGCTCCTGGAGACAAAGACCGTCCCTTTTCCCTGGGAAAGAAAAGTGGCCAGCCCAGGTTCCTGATGTCAGTTTGTAGGGTTCCCTTGGGACTGTCAGGGCAGCACAGGTTTGAGGTGGGGGCAGGTTGGGTCTGGGACGTATCCTCGTCCGTTCGGATATTTTGCAGGCAGCCGGCCATTCAGGACCAGGGGCCCCGAGAGACAAAGACCGGCCCTTTTCCCTGGGAAAGAAAAGTGGCCAGCCCAGGTTCCTGATGTCAGTTTGTAGGGTTCCCCCTGGACTGTCAGGGCAGCACAGGTTTGAGGTGGGGGCAGGTTGGGTCTGGGACGTATCCTCGTCCGTTCGGATATTTTGCAGGCAGCCGGCCACTCAGGGCCAGAGGACATTGGTGACAAAGACCGGCCCTTTTCCCTGGGAAAGAAAAGTGGCCAGCCCAGGTTCCTGATGTCAGTTTGTAGGGTTCCCTTGGCACTGTCAGGGCAGCACAGGTTTGAGGTGGGGGCAGGTTGGGTCTGGGACGTATCCTCGTCCGTTCGGATATTTTGCAGGCAGCCGGCTACTCAGGGCCAGAGGACATTGGTGACAAAGACCGGCCCTTTTCCCTGGGAAAGAAAAGTGGCCAGCCCAGGTTCCTGATGTCAGTTTGTAGGGTTCCCTTGGGACTGTCAGGGAGGCACAGGTTTGACGTGGGGGCAGGTTGGGTCTGGGACATATCCTCGTCCGTTCGGATATTTTGCAGGCAGCTGGCCACTCAGGGCCACAGGCCCCTGGAGACATAGACCTGCCCCTTTCCCTGGGAAAGAAAAGTGGCCAGCCCAGGTTCCTGATGTCAGTTTGTAGGGTTCCCTTGGGACTGTCAGGGCAGCACAGGTTTGAGGTGGGGGCAGGTTGGGTCTGGGACGTATCCTCGTTCGTTCGGATATTTTGCAGCTAGCCGGCCACTCAGGGCCACAGGCCCCTGAAGGCAAAGACCGGCCCTTTTCCCTGGGAAAGAAAAGTGGCCAGCCCAGGTTCCTGATGTCAGTTTGTAGGGTTCCCTTGGGACTGTCAGGGCAGCAGAGGTTTGAGGTGAGGGCAGGTTGGGTCTGGGACGTATCCTCGTCCGTTCGGATATTTTGCAGGCAGCCGGCCACTCAGGGCCACAGCCCCTGGAGACAAAGACCGGCCCTTTTCCTTGGGAAAGAAAAGTGGCCAGCCCAGGTTCCTGATGTCAGTTTGTAGGGTTCCCTTGGGACTGTCAGGGCAGCACAGGTTTGAGGTGGGGGCAGGTTGGGTCTGGGACGTATCCTCGTCCGTTCGGATATTTTGCAGGCAGCCGGACACTCAGGTCCAGAGGACATTGGTGACAAAGACCGTCCCTTTTCCCTGGGAAAGAAAAGTGGCCAGCCCAGGTTCCTGGTGTCAGTTTGTAGGGTTCCCTTGGGACTATCAGGGCAGCACAGGTTTGAGGTGGGGGCAGGTTGTGTCTGGGACGTATCCTCGTCCGTTCGGATATTTTGCAGGCAGCCGGCCACTCAGGGCCAGAGGACATTGGTGACAAAGACCGGCCCTTTTCCCTGGGAAAGAAAAGTGGCCAGCCCAGGTTCCTGATGTCAGTTTGTAGGGTTCCCTTGGCACTGTCACGGCTGCACAGGTTTGAGGTGGGGGCAGGTTGGGTCTGGGACGTATCCTCGTCCGTTCGGATATTTTGCAGGCAGCCGGCCACTCAGGGCCACAGCCCCTGGAGACAAAGACCGGCCCTTTTCCCTGGGAAAGAAAAGTGGCCAGCCCAGGTTCCTGATGTCAGTTTGTAGGGTTCCCTTGGGACTGTCAGGGCAGCACAGGTTTGAGGTGGGGGCAGATTGGGTCTGGGACGTATCCTCGTCCGTTCGGATATTTTGCAGGCAGCCGGCCACTCAGGGCCAGGGGTCCCTGGAGACAAAGACCGTCCCTTTTCCCTGGGAAAGAAAAGTGGCCATCCCAGGTTCCTGATGTCAGTTTGTAGGGTTCCCTTGGGACTGTCAGGGCAGCACAGGTTTGAGGTGGGGCCAGGTTGGGTCTGGGACGTATCCTCGTCCGTTCGGATATTTTGCAGGCAGCCGGAAACCCAGGTCCAGAGGACATTGGTGACAAAGACCGTCCCTTTTCCCTGGGAAAGAAATGTGGCCAGCCCAGGTTCCTGATGTCAGTTTGTAGGGTTCCCTTGGGACTGTCAGGGCAGCACAGGTTTGAGGTGGGGGCAGGTTGGGTCTGGGACGTATCCTCGTCCGTTCGGATATTTTGCAGGCAGCCGGCTACTCAGGGCCAGAGGACATTGGTGACAAAGACCGGCCCTTTTCCCTGGGAAAGAAAAGTGGCCAGCCCAGGTTCCTGGTGTCAGTTTGTAGGGTTCCCTTGGGACTGTCAGGGAGGCACAGGTTTGACGTGGGGGCAGGTTGGGTCTGGGACATATCCTCGTCCGTTCGGATATTTTGCAGGCAGCTGGCCACTCAGGGCCACAGGCCCCTGGAGACATAGACCTGCCCTTTTCCCTGGGAAAGAAAAGTGGCCAGCCCAGGTTCCTGATGTCAGTTTGTAGGGTTCCCTTGGGACTGTCAGGGCAGCACAGGTTTGAGGTGGGGGCAGGTTGGGTCTGGGACGTATCCTCGTCCGTTCGGATATTTTGCAGGCAGCCGGCCACTCAGGGCCACAGCCCCTGGAGACAAAGACCGTCCCTTTTCCCTGGGAAAGAAAAGTGGCCAGCCCAGGTTCCTGATGTCAGTTTGTAGGGTTCCCTTGGCACTGTCAGGGCAGCACAGGTTGGAGGTGGGGGCAGGTTGGGTCTGGGACGTATCCTCGTCCGTTCGGATATTTTGCAGGCAGCCGGCCACTCAGGGCCAGAGGACATTGGTGACAAAGACCGGCCCTTTTCCCTGGGAAAGAAAAGTGGCCAGCCCAGGTTCCTGATGTCAGTTTGTAGGGTTCCCTTGGGACTGTCAGGGCAGCACAGGTTTGAGGTGGGGGCAGGTTGGGTCTGGGACATATCCTCGTCCGTTCGGATATTTTGCAGGCAGCCGGCCACTCAGGGCCACAGCTCCTGGAGACAAAGACCGGCCCTTTTCCCTGGGAAAGAAAAGTGGCCAGCCCAGGTTCCTGATGTCAGTTTGTAGGGTTCCCTTGGGACTGTCAGGGCAGCACAGGTTTGAGGTGGGGGCAGGTTGGGTCTGGGACGTATCCTCGTCCGTTCGGATATTTTGCAGGCAGCCGGCCACTCAGGGCCAGAGGACATTGGTGACAAAGACCGGCCCTTTTCCCTGGGAAAGAAAAGTGGCCAGCCCAGGTTCCTGATGTCAGTTTGTAGGGTTCCCTTGGGACTGTCAGGGAGGCACAGGTTTGACGTGGGGGCAGGTTGGGTCTGGGACATATCCTCGTCCGTTCGGATATTTTGCAGGCAGCTGGCCACTCAGGGCCACAGGCCCCTGGAGACATAGACCTGCCCTTTTCCCTGGGAAAGAAAAGTGGCCAGCCCAGGTTCCTGATGTCAGTTTGTAGGGTTCCCTTGGGACTGTCAGGGCAGCACAGGTTTGAGGTGGGGGCAGGGCTGGTCTGGGACGTATCCTCGTCCGTTCGGATATTTTGCAGGCAGCCGGCCACTCAGGGCCACAGCCCCTGGAGACAAAGACCGGCCCTTTTCCTTGGGAAAGACAAGTTGCCAGCCCAGGTTCCTGATGTCAGTTTGTAGGGTTCCCTTGGGACTGTCAGGGCAGCACAGGTTTGACGTGGGGGCAGGTTGGGTCTGGGACATATCCTCGTCCGTTCGGATATTTTGCAGGCAGCCGGACACTCAGGGCCACAGGCCCCTGGAGACATAGAGCGGCCCTTTTCCCTGGGAAAGAAAAGTGGCCAGCCCAGGTTCCTGATGTCAGTTTGTAGGGTTCCCTTGGCACTGTCAGGGCAGCACAGGTTTGAGGTGGGGGCCGGTTGGGTCTGGGACGTATCCTCGTCCGTTCGGATATTTTGCAGGCAGCCGGCCACTCAGGGCCACAGGCCCCTGGAGACATAGACCGGCCCTTTTCCCTGGGAAAGAAAAGTGGCCAGCCCAGGTTCCTGGTGTCAGTTTGTAGGGTTCCCTTGGGACTGTCAGGGCAGCACAGGTTTGAGGTGGGGGCAGGTTGGGTCTGGGACGTATCCTCGTCCGTTCGGATATTTTGCAGGCAGCCGGCCACTCAGGGCCACAGGCTCCAGGAGACATAGACCGGCCCTTTTCCCTGGGAAAGAAAAGTGGCCAGCCCAGGTTCCTGATGTCAGTTTGTAGGGTTCCCTTGGGACTGTCAGGGCAGCACAGGTTTGAGGTGGGGGCAGGTTGGGTCTGGGACGTATCCTCGTCCGTTCGGATATTTTGCAGGCAGCCGGACACTCAGGTCCAGAGGACATTGGTGACAAAGACCGTCCCTTTTCCCTGGGAAAGAAAAGTGGCCAGCCCAGGTTCCTGGTGTCAGTTTGTAGGGTTCCCTTGGGACTATCAGGGCAGCACAGGTTTGAGGTGGGGGCAGGTTGGGTCTGGGACGTATCCTCGTCCGTTCGGATATTTTGCAGGCAGCCGGCCACTCAGGGCCAGAGGACATTGGTGACAAAGACCGGCCCTTTTCCCTGGGAAAGAAAAGTGGCCAGCCCAGGTTCCTGATGTCAGTTTGTAGGGTTCCCTTGGGACTGTCACGGCTGCACAGGTTTGAGGTGGGGGCAGGTTGGGTCTGGGACGTATCCTCGTCCGTTCGGATATTTTGCAGGCAGCCGGCCACTCAGGGCCACAGCCCCTGGAGACAAAGACCGGCCCTTTTCCCTGGGAAAGAAAAGTGGCCAGCCCAGGTTCCTGATGTCAGTTTGTAGGGTTCCCTTGGGACTGTCAGGGCAGCACAGGTTTGAGGTGGGGGCAGGTTGGGTCTGGGACGTATCCTCGTCCGTTCGGATATTTTGCAGGCAGCCGGCCATTCAGGGCCAGGGGCCCCTGGAGACAAAGACCGGCCCTTTTCCCTGGGAAAGAAAAGTGGCCAGCCCAGGTTCCTGATGTCAGTTTGTAGGGTTCCCTTGGCACTGTCAGGGCAGCACAGGTTTGAGGTGGGGGCAGGTTGGGTCTGGGACGTATCCTCGTCCGTTCGGATATTTTGCAGGCAGCCGGCCACTCAGGGCCAGAGGACATTGGTGACAAAGACCGGCCCTTTTCCCTGGGAAAGAAAAGGGCCAGCCCAGGTTCCTGATGTCAGTTTGTAGGGTTCCCTTGGGACTGTCAGGGCAGCACAGGTTTGAGGTGGGGGCAGGTTGGGTCTGGGACGTATCCTCGCCCGTTCGGATATTTTGCAGGCAGCCGGCCACTCAGGGCCAGGGGTCCCTGGAGACAAAGACCGTCCCTTTTCCCTGGGAAAGAAAAGTGGCCAGCCCAGGTTCCTGATGTCAGTTTGTAGGGTTCCCTTGGGACTGTCAGGGCAGCACAGGTTTGAGGTGGGGGCAGATTGGGTCTGGGACGTATCCTCGTCCGTTCGGATATTTTGCAGGCAGCCGGCCACTCAGGGCCAGGGGTCCCTGGAGACAAAGACCGTCCCTTTTCCCTGGGAAAGAAAAGTGGCCAGCCCAGGTTCCTGATGTCAGTTTGTAGGGTTCCCTTGGGACTGTCAGGGCAGCACAGGTTTGAGGTGGGGCCAGGTTGGGTCTGGGACGTATCCTCGTCCGTTCGGATATTTTGCAGGCAGCCGGAAACCCAGGTCCAGAGGACATTGGTGACAAAGACCGTCCCTTTTCCCTGGGAAAGAAAAGTGGCCAGCCCAGGTTCCTGATGTCAGTTTGTAGGGTTCCCTTGGGACTGTCAGGGCGGCACAGGTTTGAGGCGGTGGCAGGTTGGGTCTGGGACATATCCTCGTCTGTTCGGATATTTTGCAGGCAGCCGGCCATTCATGGCCACAGCCCCTGGAGACAAAGACCGGCCCTTTTCCTTGGGAAAGACAAGTTGCCAGCCCAGGTTCCTGATGTCAGTTTGTAGGGTTCCCTTGGGACTGTCAGGGCAGCACAGGTTTGAGGTGGGGGCAGGTTGGGTCTGGGACGTATCCTCGTCCGTTCGGATATTTTGCAGGCAGCCGGCCACTCAGGGCCACAGCCCCTGGAGACAAAGACCGGCCCTTTTCCCTGGGAAAGAAAAGTGGCCAGCCCAGGTTCCTGATGTCAGTTTGTAGGGTTCCCTTGGCACTGTCAGGGCAGCACAGGTTGGAGGTGGGGGCAGGTTGGGTCTGGGACGTATCCTCGTCCGTTTGGATATTTTGCAGGCAGCCGGCCACTCAGGGCCACAGCCCATGGAGACATAGACCGGCCCTTTTCCCTGGGAAAGAAAAGTGGCCAGCCCAGGTTCCTGATGTCAGTTTGTAGGGTTCCCTTGGGACTGTCAGGGCAGCACAGGTTTGAGGTGGGGGCAGGTTGGGTCTGGGACGTATCCTCGTCCGTTCGGATATTTTGCAGGCAGCCGGCCATTCAGGACCAGGGGCCCCGGGAGACAAAGACCGGCCCTTTTCCCTGGGAAAGAAAAGTGGCCAGCCCAGGTTCCTGATGTCAGTTTGTAGGGTTCCCCCTGGACTGTCAGGGCAGCACAGGTTTGAGGTGGGGGCAGGTTGGGTCTGGGACGTATCCTCGTCCGTTCGGATATTTTGCAGGCAGCCGGCCACTCAGGGCCAGAGGACATTGGTGACAAAGACCGGCCCTTTTCCCTGGGAAAGAAAAGTGGCCAGCCCAGGTTCCTGATGTCAGTTTGTAGGGTTCCCTTGGCACTGTCAGGGCAGCACAGGTTTGAGGTGGGGGCAGGTTGGGTCTGGGACGTATCCTCGTCCGTTCGGATATTTTGCAGGCAGCCGGCTACTCAGGGCCAGAGGACATTGGTGACAAAGACCGGCCCTTTTCCCTGGGAAAGAAAAGTGGCCAGCCCAGGTTCCTGATGTCAGTTTGTAGGGTTCCCTTGGGACTGTCAGGGAGGCACAGGTTTGACGTGGGGGCAGGTTGGGTCTGGGACATATCCTCGTCCGTTCGGATATTTTGCAGGCAGCTGGCCACTCAGGGCCACAGGCCCCTGGAGACATAGACCTGCCCTTTTCCCTGGGAAAGAAAAGTGGCCAGCCCAGGTTCCTGATGTCAGTTTGTAGGGTTCCCTTGGGACTGTCAGGGCAGCACAGGTTTGAGGTGGGGGCAGGTTGGGTCTGGGACGTATCCTCGTCCGTTCGGATATTTTGCAGCTAGCCGGCCACTCAGGGCCACAGGCCCCTGAAGGCAAAGACCGGCCCTTTTCCCTGGGAAAGAAAAGTGGCCAGCCCAGGTTCCTGGTGTCAGTTTGTAGGGTTCCCTTGGGACTGTCAGGGCAGCACAGGTTTGAGGTGAGGGCAGGTTGGGTCTGGGACGTATCCTCGTCCGTTCGGATATTTTGCAGGCAGCCGGACACTCAGGGCCACAGCCCCTGGAGACAAAGACCGGCCCTTTTCCTTGGGAAAGACAAGTTGCCAGCCCAGGTTCCTGATGTCAGTTTGTAGGGTTCCCTTGGGACTGTCAGGGCAGCACAGGTTTGAGGTGGGGGCAGGTTGGGTCTGGGACATATCCTCGTCCGTTCGGATATTTTGCAGGCAGCCGGCCACTCAGGGCCAGAGGACATTGGTGACAAAGACTGGCCCTTTTCCCTGGGAAAGAAAAGTGGCCAGCCCAGGTTCCTGATGTCAGTTTGTAGGGTTCCCTTGGAACTGTCAGGGCAGCACAGGTTTGAGGTGGGGGCAGGTTGGGTCTGGGACATATCCTCGTCCGTTCGGATATTTTGCAGGCAGCTGGACACTCAGGGCCACAGGCCCCTGGAGACATAGACCTGCCCTTTTCCCTGGGAAAGAAAAGTGGCCAGCCCAGGTTCCTGATGTCAGTTTGTAGGGTTCCCTTGGGACTGTCAGGGCGGCACAGGTTTGAGGTGGGGGCAGGGCTGGTCTGGGACGTATCCTCGTCCGTTCGGATATTTTGCAGGCAGCCGGCCACTCAGGGCCACAGCCCCTGGAGACAAAGACCGGCCCTTTTCCTTGGGAAAGACAAGTTTCCAGCCCAGGTTCCTGATGTCAGTTTGTAGGGTTCCCTTGGCACTGTCAGGGCAGCACAGGTTTGAGGTGGGGGCAGGTTGGGTCTGGGACGTATCCTCGTCCGTTCGGATATTTTGCAGGCAGCCGGACACTCAGGGCCACAGGCCCCTGGAGACATAGAGCGGCCCTTTTCCCTGGGAAAGAAAAGTGGCCAGCCCAGGTTCCTGATGTCAGTTTGTAGGGTTCCCTTGGGACTGTCAGGGCAGCACAGGTTTGAGGTGGGGGCCGGTTAGGTCTGGGACGTATCCTCGTCCGTTCGGATATTTTGCAGGCAGCCGGCCACTCAGGGCCACAGGCCCCTGGAGACATAGACCGGCCCTTTTCCCTGGGAAAGAAAGTGGCCAGCCCAGGTTCCTGGTGTCAGTTTGTAGGGTTCCCTTGGGACTGTCAGGGCAGCACAGGTTTGAGGTGGGGGCAGGTTGGGTCTGGGACGTATCCTCGTCCGTTCGGATATTTTGCAGGCAGCCGGCCACTCAGGGCCACAGGCTCCTGGAGACATAGACCGGCCCTTTTCCCTGGGAAAGAAAAGTGGCCAGCCCAGGTTCCTGATGTCAGTTTGTAGGGTTCCCTTGGCACTGTCAGGGCAGCACAGGTTTGAGGTGGGGGCAGGTTGGGTCTGGGACGTATCCTCGTCCGTTCGGATATTTTGCAGGCAGCCGGCCATTCAGGGCCAGGGGTCCCTGGAAACAAAGACCGTCCCTTTTCCCTGGGAAAGAAAAGTGGCCAGCCCAGGTTCCTGGTGTCAGTTTGTAGGGTTCCCTTGGGACTGTCAGGGCAGCACAGGTTTGAGGTGGGGGCAGGTTGGGTCTGGGACGTATCCTCGTCCGTTCGGATATTTTGCAGGCAGCCGGACACTCAGGGCCACAGGCCCCTGGAGACATAGAGCGGCCCTTTTCCCTGGGAAAGAAAAGTGGCCAGCCCAGGTTCCTGATGTCAGTTTGTAGGGTTCCCTTGGGACTGTCAGGGCAGCACAGGTTTGAGGTGGGGGCAGGTTGGGTCTGGGACGTATCCTCGTCCGTTCGGATATTTTGCAGGCAGCCGGCCACTCAGGGCCACAGCCCCTGGAGACAAGGACCGGCCCTTTTCCCTGGGAAAGAAAAGTGGCCAGCCCAGGTTCCTGATGTCAGTTTGTAGGGTTCCCTTGGCACTGTCAGGGCAGCACAGGTTTGAGGTGGGGGCAGGTTGGGTCTGGGACGTATCCTCGTCCGTTCGGATATTTTGCAGGCAGCCGGCCACTCAGGGCCAGGGGTCCCTGGAGACAAAGACCGTCCCTTTTCCCTGGGAAAGAAAAGTGGCCAGCCCAGGTTCCTGATGTCAGTTTGTAGGGTTCCCTTGGGACTGTCAGGGCAGCACAGGTTTGAGGTGGGGCCAGGTTGGGTCTGGGACGTATCCTCGTCCGTTCGGATATTTTGCAGGCAGCCGGAAACCCAGGTCCAGAGGACATTGGTGACAAAGACCGTCCCTTTTCCCTGGGAAAGAAAAGTGGCCAGCCCAGGTTCCTGATGTCAGTTTGTAGGGTTCCCTTGGGACTGTCAGGGCGGCACAGGTTTGAGGCGGTGGCAGGTTGGGTCTGGGACATATCCTCGTCTGTTCGGATATTTTGCAGGCAGCCGGCCATTCATGGCCACAGCCCCTGGAGACAAAGACCGGCCCTTTTCCTTGGGAAAGACAAGTTGCCAGCCCAGGTTCCTGATGTCAGTTTGTAGGGTTCCCTTGGGACTGTCAGGGCAGCACAGGTTTGAGGTGGGGGCAGGTTGGGTCTGGGACGTATCCTCGTCCGTTCGGATATTTTGCAGGCAGCCGGCCACTCAGGGCCACAGCCCCTGGAGACAAAGACCGGCCTTTTCCCTGGGAAAGAAAAGTGGCCAGCCCAGGTTCCTGATGTCAGTTTGTAGGGTTCCCTTGGCACTGTCAGGGCAGCACAGGTTGGAGGTGGGGGCAGGTTGGGTCTGGGACGTATCCTCGTCCGTTTGGATATTTTGCAGGCAGCCGGCCACTCAGGGCCAGAGGACATTGGTGACAAAGACCGGCCCTTTTCCCTGGGAAAGAAAAGTGGCCAGCCCAGGTTCCTGATGTCAGTTTGTAGGGTTCCCTTGGGACTGTCAGGGCAGCACAGGTTTGAGGTGGGGCCAGGTTGGGTCTGGGACGTATCCTCGTCCGTTCGGATATTTTGCAGGCAGCCGGCCATTCAGGACCAGGGGCCCCGGGAGACAAAGACCGTCCCTTTTCCCTGGGAAAGAAAAGTGGCCAGCCCAGGTTCCTGATGTCAGTTTGTAGGGTTCCCCCTGGACTGTCAGGGCAGCACAGGTTTGAGGTGGGGGCAGGTTGGGTCTGGGACGTATCCTCGTCCGTTCGGATATTTTGCAGGCAGCCGGCCACTCAGGGCCAGAGGACATTGGTGACAAAGACCGGCCCTTTTCCCTGGGAAAGAAAAGTGGCCAGCCCAGGTTCCTGATGTCAGTTTGTAGGGTTCCCTTGGCACTGTCAGGGCAGCACAGGTTTGAGGTGGGGGCAGGTTGGGTCTGGGACGTATCCTCGTCCGTTCGGATATTTTGCAGGCAGCCGGCTACTCAGGGCCAGAGGACATTGGTGACAAAGACCGGCCCTTTTCCCTGGGAAAGAAAAGTGGCCAGCCCAGGTTCCTGATGTCAGTTTGTAGGGTTCCCTTGGGACTGTCAGGGAGGCACAGGTTTGACGTGGGGGCAGGTTGGGTCTGGGACATATCCTCGTCCGTTCGGATATTTTGCAGGCAGCTGGCCACTCAGGGCCACAGGCCCCTGGAGACATAGACCTGCCCTTTTCCCTGGGAAAGAAAAGTGGCCAGCCCAGGTTCCTGATGTCAGTTTGTAGGGTTCCCTTGGGACTGTCAGGGCAGCACAGGTTTGAGGTGGGGGCAGGTTGGGTCTGGGACGTATCCTCGCCCGTTCGGATATTTTGCAGGCAGCCGGCCACTCAGGGCCAGGGGTCCCTGGAGGCAAAGACCGTCCCTTTTCCCTGGAAAGAAAAGTGGCCAGCCCAGGTTCCTGGTGTCAGTTTGTAGGGTTCCCTTGGGACTGTCAGGGCAGCACAGGTTTGAGGTGAGGGCAGGTTGGGTCTGGGACGTATCCTCGTCCGTTCGGATATTTTGCAGGCAGCCGGACACTCAGGGCCACAGCCCCTGGAGACAAAGACCGGCCCTTTTCCCTGGGAAAGACAAGTTGCCAGCCCAGGTTCCTGATGTCAGTTTGTAGGGTTCCCTTGGGACTGTCAGGGCAGCACAGGTTTGAGGTGGGGGCAGGTTGGGTCTGGGACATATCCTCGTCCGTTCGGATATTTTGCAGGCAGCCGGCCACTCAGGGCCAGAGGACATTGGTGACAAAGACTGGCCCTTTTCCCTGGGAAAGAAAAGTGGCCAGCCCAGGTTCCTGATGTCAGTTTGTAGGGTTCCCTTGGAACTGTCAGGGCAGCACAGGTTTGAGGTGGGGGCAGGTTGGGTCTGGGACATATCCTCGTCCGTTCGGATATTTTGCAGGCAGCTGGCCACTCAGGGCCACAGGCCCCTGGAGACATAGACCTGCCCTTTTCCCTGGGAAAGAAAAGTGGCCAGCCCAGGTTCCTGATGTCAGTTTGTAGGGTTCCCTTGGGACTGTCAGGGCGGCACAGGTTTGAGGTGGGGGCAGGGCTGGTCTGGGACGTATCCTCGTCCGTTCGGATATTTTGCAGGCAGCCGGCCACTCAGGGCCACAGCCCCTGGAGACAAAGACCGGCCCTTTTCCTTGGGAAAGACAAGTTTCCAGCCCAGGTTCCTGATGTCAGTTTGTAGGGTTCCCTTGGGACTGTCAGGGCAGCACAGGTTTGAGGTGGGGGCAGGTTGGGTCTGGGACGTATCCTCGCCCGTTCGGATATTTTGCAGGCAGCCGGACACTCAGGGCCACAGGCCCCTGGAGACATAGAGCGGCCCCTTTTCCCTGGGAAAGAAAAGTGGCCAGCCCAGGTTCCTGATGTCAGTTTGTAGGGTTCCCTTGGGACTGTCAGGGCAGCACAGGTTTGAGGTGGGGGCCGGTTAGGTCTGGGACGTATCCTCGTCCGTTCGGATATTTTGCAGGCAGCCGGCCACTCAGGGCCACAGGCCCCTGGAGACATAGACCGGCCCTTTTCCCTGGGAAAGAAAGTGGCCAGCCCAGGTTCCTGGTGTCAGTTTGTAGGGTTCCCTTGGGACTGTCAGGGCAGCACAGGTTTGAGGTGGGGGCAGGTTGGGTCTGGGACGTATCCTCGTCCGTTCGGATATTTTGCAGGGCAGCCGGCCACTCAGGGCCACAGGCTCCTGGAGACATAGACCGGCCCTTTTCCCTGGGAAAGAAAAGTGGCCAGCCCAGGTTCCTGATGTCAGTTTGTAGGGTTCCCTTGGCACTGTCAGGGCAGCACAGGTTTGAGGTGGGGGCAGGTTGGGTCTGGGACGTATCCTCGTCCGTTCGGATATTTTGCAGGCAGCCGGCCATTCAGGGCCAGGGGTCCCTGGAAACAAAGACCGTCCCTTTTCCCCTGGGAAAGAAAAGTGGCCAGCCCAGGTTCCTGGTGTCAGTTTGTAGGGTTCCCTTGGGACTGTCAGGGCAGCACAGGTTTGAGGTGGGGGCAGGTTGGGTCTGGGACGTATCCTCGTCCGTTCGGATATTTTGCAGGCAGCCGGACACTCAGGGCCACAGGCCCCTGGAGACATAGAGCGGCCCTTTTCCCTGGGAAAGAAAAGTGGCCAGCCCAGGTTCCTGATGTCAGTTTGTAGGGTTCCCTTGGGACTGTCAGGGCAGCACAGGTTTGAGGTGGGGGCAGGTTGGGTCTGGGACGTATCCTCGTCCGTTCGGATATTTTGCAGGCAGCCGGCCACTCAGGGCCACAGCCCCTGGAGACAAGGACCGGCCCTTTTCCCTGGGAAAGAAAAGTGGCCAGCCCAGGTTCCTGATGTCAGTTTGTAGGGTTCCCTTGGCACTGTCAGGGCAGCACAGGTTTGAGGTGGGGGCAGGTTGGGTCTGGGACGTATCCTCGTCCGTTCGGATATTTTGCAGGCAGCCGGCCACTCAGGGCCAGAGGACATTGGTGACAAAGACCGGCCCTTTTCCCTGGGAAAGAAAAGTGGCCAGCCCAGGTTCCTGATGTCAGTTTGTAGGGTTCCCTTGGGACTGTCAGGGCAGCACAGGTTGGAGGTGGGGGCAGGTTGGGTCTGGGACGTATCCTCGTCCGTTCGGATATTTTGCAGGCAGCCGGCCATTCAGGACCAGGGGCCCCGGGAGACAAAGACCGGCCCTTTTCCCTGGGAAAGAAAAGTGGCCAGCCCAGGTTCCTGATGTCAGTTTGTAGGGTTCCCTTGGCACTGTCAGGGCAGCACAGGTTTGAGGTGGGGGCAGGTTGGGTCTGGGACGTATCCTCGTCCGTTCGGATATTTTGCAGGCAGCCGGCCACTCAGGGCCAGAGGACATTGGTGACAAAGACCGGCCCTTTTCCCTGGGAAAGAAAAGTGGCCAGCCCAGGTTCCTGGTGTCAGTTTGTAGGGTTCCCTTGGGACTGTCAGGGCAGCACAGGTTTGAGGTGGGGGCAGGTTGGGTCTGGGACATATACTCGTCCGTTCGGATATTTTGCAGGCAGCCGGCTACTCAGGGCCACAGCCCCTGGAGACAAAGACCGGCCCTTTTCCCTGGGAAAGAAAAGTGGCCAGCCCAGGTTCCTGATGTCAGTTTGTAGGGTTCCCTTGGGACTGTCAGGGAGGCACAGGTTTGACGTGGGGGCAGGTTGGGTCTGGGACATATCCTCGTCCGTTCGGATATTTTGCAGGCAGCTGGCCACTCAGGTCCAGGGGCCCCGGGAGACATAGACCTGCCCTTTTCCCTGGGAAAGAAAAGTGGCCAGCCAAGGTTCCTGATGTCAGTTTGTAGGGTTCCCTTGGGACTGTCAGGGCAGCACAGGTTTGAGGTGGGGGCAGGTTGGGTCTGGGACATATCCTCGTCCGTTCGGATATTTTGCAGGCAGCCGGCCACTCAGGGCCACAGGCCCCTGAAGGCAAAGACCGTCCCTTTTCCCTGGGAAAGAAAAGTGGCCAGCCCAGGTTCCTGGTGTCAGTTTGTAGGGTTCCCTTGGGACTGTCAGGGCAGCACAGGTTTGAGGTGGGGGCAGGTTGGGTCTGGGACGTATCCTCGTCCGTTCGGATATTTTGCAGGCAGCCGGCCACTCAGGGCCACAGGCCCCTGGAGACAAAGACCGGCACTTTTCCTTGGGAAAGACAAGTTGCCAGCCCAGGTTCCTGATGTCAGTTTGTAGGGTTCCCTTGGGACTGTCAGGGCAGCACAGGTTTGAGGTGGGGGCAGGTTGGGTCTGGGACGTATCCTCGTCCGTTCGGATATTTTGCAGGCAGCCGGCCACTCAGGGCCAGAGGAAATTGGTGACAAAGACCGGCCCTTTTCCCTGGGAAAGAAAAGTGGCCAGCCCAGGTTCCTGATGTCAGTTTGTAGGGTTCCCTTGGCACTGTCAGGGCAGCACAGGTTTGAGGTGGGGGCAGGTTGGGTCTGGGACGTATCCTCGTCCGTTCGGATATTTTGCAGGCAGCCGGCCACTCAGGGCCACAGCCCCTGGAGACAAGGACCGGCCCTTTTCCCTGGGAAAGAAAAGTGGCCAGCCCAGGTTCCTGATGTCAGTTTGTAGGGTTCCCTTGGCACTGTCAGGGCAGCACAGGTTTGAGGTGGGGGCAGGTTGGGTCTGGGACGTATCCTCGTCCGTTCGGATATTTTGCAGGCAGCCGGCCACTCAGGGCCAGAGGACATTGGTGACAAAGACCGGCCCTTTTCCCTGGGAAAGAAAAGTGGCCAGCCCAGGTTCCTGATGTCAGTTTGTAGGGTTCCCTTGGGACTGTCAGGGCAGCACAGGTTGGAGGTGGGGGCAGGTTGGGTCTGGGACGTATCCTCGTCCGTTCGGATATTTTGCAGGCAGCCGGCCACTCAGGGCCACAGGTCCCTGGAGACAAAGACCGGCCCTTTTCCCTGGGAAAGAAAAGTGGCCAGCCCAGGTTCCTGATGTCAGTTTGTAGGGTTCCCTTGGCACTGTCAGGGCAGCACAGGTTTGAGGTGGGGGCAGGTTGGGTCTGGGACGTATCCTCGTCCGTTCGGATATTTTGCAGGCAGCCGGCCACTCAGGGCCAGAGGACATTGGTGACAAAGACCGGCCCTTTTCCCTGGGAAAGAAAAGTGGCCAGCCCAGGTTCCTGGTGTCAGTTTGTAGGGTTCCCTTGGGACTGTGAGGGCAGCACAGGTTTGAGGTGGGGGCAGGTTGGGTCTGGGACATATCCTCGTCCGTTCGGATATTTTGCAGGCAGCCGGCTACTCAGGGCCACAGCCCCTGGAGACAAAGACCGGCCCTTTTCCCTGGGAAAGAAAAGTGGCCAGCCCAGGTTCCTGATGTCAGTTTGTAGGGTTCCCTTGGGACTGTCAGGGAGGCACAGGTTTGACGTGGGGGCAGGTTGGGTCTGGGACATATCCTCGTCCGTTCGGATATTTTGCAGGCAGCTGGCCACTCAGGTCCAGGGGCCCCGGGAGACATAGACCTGCCCTTTTCCCTGGGAAAGAAAAGTGGCCAGCCCAGGTTCCTGATGTCAGTTTGTAGGGTTCCCTTGGGACTGTCAGGGCAGCACAGGTTTGAGGTGGGGGCAGGTTGGGTCTGGGACGTATCCTCGTCCGTTCGGATATTTTGCAGGCAGCCGGCCACTCAGGGCCACAGGCCCCTGAAGGCAAAGACCGTCCCTTTTCCCTGGGAAAGAAAAGTGGCCAGCCCAGGTTCCTGGTGTCAGTTTGTAGGGTTCCCTTGGGACTGTCAGGGCAGCACAGGTTTGAGGTGAGGGCAGGTTGGGTCTGGGACGTATCCTCGTCCGTTCGGATATTTTGCAGGCAGCCGGCCACTCAGGGCCACAGGCCCCTGGAGACAAAGACCGGCCCTTTTCCTTGGGAAAGACAAGTTGCCAGCCCAGGTTCCTGATGTCAGTTTGTAGGGTTCCCTTGGCACTGTCAGGGCAGCACAGGTTTGAGGTGGGGGCAGGTTGGGTCTGGGACGTATCCTCGTCCGTTCGGATATTTTGCAGGCAGCCGGCCACTCAGGGCCAGAGGAAATTGGTGACAAAGACCGGCCCTTTTCCCTGGGAAAGAAAAGTGGCCAGCCCAGGTTCCTGATGTCAGTTTGTAGGGTTCCCTTGGCACTGTCAGGGCAGCACAGGTTTGAGGTGGGGGCAGGTTGGGTCTGGGACGTATCCTCGTCCGTTCGGATATTTTGCAGGCAGCCGGCCACTCAGGGCCAGAGGACATTGGTGACAAAGACCGGCCCTTTTCCCTGGGAAAGAAAAGTGGCCAGCCCAGGTTCCTGGTGTCAGTTTGTAGGGTTCCCTTGGCACTGTCAGGGCAGCACAGGTTTGAGGTGGGGGCAGGTTGGGTCTGGGACGTATCCTCGTCCGTTCGGATATTTTGCAGGCAGCCGGCTACTCAGGGCCACAGCCCCTGGAGACAAAGACCGGCCCATTTCCCTGGGAAAGAAAAGTGGCCAGCCCAGGTTCCTGATGTCAGTTTGTAGGGGTTCCCTTGGGACTGTCAGGGAGGCACAGGTTTGACGTGGGGGCAGGTTGGGGTCTGGGACATATCCTCGTCCCGTTCGGATATTTTGCAACTAGCCGGCCACTCAGGGCCACAGGCCCCTGAAGGCAAAGACCGTCCCTTTTCCCTGGGAAAGAAAAGTGGCCAGCCCAGGTTCCTGGTGTCAGTTTGTAGGGTTCCCTTGGGACTGTCAGGGCAGCACAGGTTTGAGGTGGGGGCAGGTTGGGTCTGGGACGTATCCTCGTCCGTTCAGATATTTTGCAGGCAGGCCGGCCACTCAGGGCCACAGCCCCTGGAGACAAAGACCGGCCATTTTCCTTGGGAAAGACAAGTTGCCAGCCCAGGTTCCTGATGTCAGTTTGTAGGGTATCCCTTGGGACTGTCAGGGCAGCACAGGTTTGAGGTGGGGCAGGTTGGGTCTGGGACATATCCTCGTCCGTTCGGATATTTTGCAGGCAGCCGGCCACTCAGGGCCAGAGGACATTGGTGACAAAGACCGGCCCTTTTCCCTGGGAAAGAAAAGTGGCCAGCCCAGGTTCCTGATGTCAGTTTGTAGGGTTCCCTTGGAACTGTCTGGGCAGCACAGGTTTGAGGTGGGGGCAGGTTGGGTCTGGGACATATCCTCGTCCCGTTCGGATATTTTGCAGGCAGCTGGCCACTCAGGGCCACAGGCCCCTGGAGACATAGACCGGCCCTTTTCCCTGGAAAGAAAAGTGGCCAGCCCAGGTTCCTGGTGTCAGTTTGTAGGTTCCCTTGGGACTGTCAGGGCAGCACAGGTTTGAGGTGGGGGCAGGTTGGGTCTGGGACGTATCCTCGTCCGTTCGGATATTTTTGCAGGCAGCCGGCCACTCAGGGCCACAGGCTCCCTGGAGACATAGACCGGCCCTTTTCCCTGGGAAAGAAAGTGGCCAGCCCAGGTTCCTGATGTCAGTTTGTAGGGTTCCCTTGGGACTGTCAGGGCAGCACAGGTTTGAGGTGGGGGGCAGGTTGGGTCTGGGGACGTATCCTCGTCCGTTTGGATATTTTGCAGGCAGCCGGCCACTCAGGGCCAGAGGACATTGGTGACAAGACCGGCCCTTTTCCCTGGGAAAGAAAAGTGGCCAGCCCAGGTTCCTGGTGTCAGTTTGTAGGGTTCCCTTGGGACTGTCAGGGCAGCACAGGTTTGAGGTGGGGGCAGGTTGGGTCTGGGACGTATCCTCGTCCGTTCGGATATTTTGCAGGCAGCCGGCCACTCAGGGGCCACAGGCCCCTGGAGACAAAGACCGTCCCTTTTCCCTGGGAAAGAAAAGTGGCCAGCCCAGTTCCTGATGTCAGTTTGTAGGGTTCCCTTGGGACTGTCAGGGCGGCACAGTGTTGAGGTGGGGGCAGGTTGGGTCTGGGACGTATCCTCGTCCGTTCGGGATATTTTGCAGGCATCCGGACACTCAGGGCCACAGGCCCCTGGAGACATAGAGCGGCCCTTTTCCTGGGAAAGAAAAGTGGCCAGCCCATGTTCCTGATGTCAGTTTGTAGGGTTTCCCTTGGGACTGTCAGGGCAGCACAGGTTTTGAGGTGGGGGCAGGTTGGGTCTGGGACGTATCCTCGTCCGTTCGGATATTTTGCAGGCAGCTGGCCACTCAGGGCCACAGGCCCCTGGAGACATAGACCGGCCCTTTTCCCTGGGAAAGAAAAGTGGCCAGCCAGGTTCCTGATGTCAGTTTGTAGGGTTCCCTTGGGGACTGTCAGGGCAGCACAGGTTTGAGGTTGGGGGCAGGTTGGGTCTGGGACGTATCCTCGTCCGTTCGGATATTTTGCAGGCAGCCGGCATTCAGGGCCAGGGGTCCCTGGAGACAAAGACCGTCCCTTTCCCTGGGAAAGAAAAGTGGCCAGCCCAGGTTCCTGGTGTCATTTGTAGGGTTCCCTTGGGACTGTCAGGGCAGCACAGGTTTGAGGTGGGGGCAGGTTGGGTCTGGGACGTATCCTCGTCCGTTCGGATATTTTGCAGGCAGCCGGCCACTCAGGGCCAGAGGACATTGGTGACAAAGACCGGCCCTTTTCCCTGGGAAAGAAAAGTGGCCAGCCCAGGTTCCTGATGTCAGTTTGTAGGGTTCCCTTGGCACTGTCAGGGCAGCACAGGTTGGAGGTGGGGCAGGTTGGGTCTGGGATGTATCCTCGTCCCGTTCGGACTATTTTGCAGGCAGCCGGCCATTCAGGGCCAGGGGTCCCTGGAGACAAAGACCGTCCCCTTTTCCCCTGGAAAGAAAAGTGGGCCAGCCCAGGTTCCTGGTGTCAGTTTGTAGGGTTCCCTTGGGACTGTCAGGGCAGCACAGGTTTGAGGTGGGGGCAGTTGGGTCTGGGACGTATCCTCGGTCCGTTCGGATATTTTGCAGGCATCCGGACACTCAGGGCCACAGGCCCCCTGGAGACATAGAGCGGCCCTTTTCCCTGGGAAAGAAAAGTGGCCAGCCCATGTTCCTGATGTCAGTTTGTAGGGTTCCCTTGGGACTGTCAGGGCAGCACAGGTTTGATGGTGGGGGCAGGTTGGGTCTGGGACGTATCCTCGTCCGTTCGGATATTTTGCAGGCAGAGCTGGCCACTCAGGGCCACAGGCCCCTGGAGACATAGACCGGCCCTTTTCCTGGAAAGAAAAGTGGCCAGCCCAGGTTTCCTGATGTCAGTTTTGTAGGGTTCCCTTGGGACTGTCAGGGCAGCACAGGTTTGAGGTGGGGGGCAGGTTGGGTCTGGGACGTATCCTCGTCCGTTCGGATATTTTGCAGGCAGCCGGCCACTCAGGGCCACAGGCCCCTGAAGGCAAAGGACCGTCCCTTTTCCCTGGGAAAGAAAAGTGGCCAGCCCAGGTTCCTGGTGTCAGTTTGTAGGGTTCCCTTGGGACTGTCAGGGCAGCACAGGTTTGAGGTGAGGGCAGGTTGGGTCTGGGACGTATCCTCGTCCGTTCGGATATTTTGCAGGCAAGCCGGCCACTCAGGGCCCACAGGCCCTGGAGACAAAGACCGGCCCTTTTCCTTGGGAAAGACAAGTTGCCAGCCCAGGTTCCTGATGTCAGTTTTGTAGGGTTCCCTTGGCACTGTCAGGGCAGCACAGGTTTGAGGTGGGGGCAGGGTTGGGTCTGGGACGTATCCTCGTCCTTCGGATATTTTGCAGGCAGCCGGCCACTCAGGGCCAGAGGAAATTGGTGACAAAGACCGGCCCCTTTTCCCTGGGAAAGAAAAGTGGCCAGCCCAGGTTCCTGATGTCAGTTTGTAGGGTTCCCTTGGCACTGTCAGGGCAGCACAGGTTTGAGGTGGGGGCAGGTTGGGTCTGGGACGTATCCTCGTCCGTTCGGATATTTTGCAGGCAGCCGGCACTCAGGGCCAGAGGACATTGGTGACAAAGACCGTCCCTTTTCCCTGGGAAAGAAAAGTGGCCAGCCCAGGTTCCTGATGTCAGTTTGTAGGGTTCCCTTGGGACTGTCAGGGCAGCACAGGTTTGAGGTGGGGCCAGGTTGGGTCTGGGACATATCCTCGTCCGTTTGGATATTTTGCAGGCAGCTGGCCACTCAGGGCCACAGGCCCTGGAGACAAAGACCGGCCCTTTTCCTTGGGAAAGACAAGTTGCCAGCCCAGGTTCCTGATGTCAGTTTGTAGGGTTCCCTTGGCACTGTCAGGGCAGCACAGGTTTGAGGTGGGGGCAGGTTGGGTCTGGGATGTATCCTCGTCCGTTCGGATATTTTGCAGGCAGCCGGACACTCAGGGCCACAGGCCCCTGGAGACATAGAGCGGCCCTTTTCCCTGGGAAGAAAAGTGGCCAGCCACATGTTCCTGATGTCATTTTGTAGGGTTCCCTTGGGACTGTCAGGGCAGCACAGGTTTGAGGTGGGGGCCGGTTGGGTCTGGGACGTATCCACGTCCGTTCGGATATTTTGCAGGCAGCCGGCCACTCAGGGCCACAGGCCCCTGGAGACATAGACCGGCCCTTTTCCCTGGGAAAGAAAAGTGGCCAGCCCAGGTTCCTGGTGTCAGTTTGTAGGGTTCCCTTGGGACTGTCAGGGCAGCACAGGTTTGAGGTGGGGGCAGGTTGGGTCTGGGACGTATCCTCGTCCGTTCGGATATTTGCAGGCAGCCGGCCACTCAGGGCCACAGGCTCCTGGAGACATAGACCGGCCCTTTTCCCTGGGAAAGAAAAGTGGCCAGCCCAGGTTCCTGATGTCAGTTTGTAGGGTTCCCTTGGGACTGTCAGGGCAGCACAGGTTTGAGGTGGGGGCAGGTTGGGTCTGGGACGTATCCTCGTCCGTTTGGATATTTTGCAGGCAGCCGGCCACTCAGGCCAGAGGACATTGGTGACAAAGACCGGCCCTTTTCCCTGGGAAAGAAAAGGGGCCAGCCCAGGTTCCTGATGTCAGTTTGTAGGGGTTCCCTTGGGGACTGTCAGGGCAGCACAGGTTTGAGGTGGGGGCAGGTTGGGTCTGGGACGTATCCTCGCCCGTTCGGATATTTTGCAGGCAGCCGGCCACTCAGGGCCAGGGGTCCCTGGAGACAAAGACCGTCCCTTTTCCCTGGGAAAGAAAAGTGGCCAGCCCAGGTTCCTGATGTCAGTTTGTAGGGTTCCCTTGGGACTGTCAGGGCAGCACAGGTTTGAGGTGGGGGCAGGTTGGGTCTGGGACGTATCCTCGTCCGTTCGGATATTTTGCAGGCAGCCGGCCACTCAGGGCAGAGGAAATTGGTGACAAAGACCGGCCCTTTTCCCTGGGAAAGAAAAGTGGCCAGCCCAGGTTCCTGATGTCAGTTTGTAGGGTTCCCTTGGGACTGTCAGGCAGCACAGGTTTGAGGTGGGGGCAGGTTGGGTCTGGGACGTATCCTCGTCCGTTCGGATATTTTGCAGGCAGCCGGCCACTCAGGGCCACATGCCCCTGGAGACAAGGACCGGCCCTTTTCCCTGGGAAAGAAAAGTGGCCAGCCCAGGTTCCTGATGTCAGTTTGTAGGGTTCCCTTGGCACTGTCAGGGCAGCACAGGTTTGAGGTGGGGGCAGGTTGGGTCTGGGACGTATCCTCGTCCGTTCGGATATTTTGCAGGCAGCCGGCCACTCAGGGCCAGAGGACATTGGTGACAAAGACCGGCCCTTTTCCCTGGGAAAGAAAAGTGGCCAGCCCAGGTTCCTGATGTCAGTTTGTAGGGTTCCCTTGGGACTGTCAGGGCAGCACAGGTTGGAGGGTGGGGGCAGGTTGGGTCTGGGACGTATCCTCGTCCGTTCGGATATTTTGCAGGCAGCCGGCCACTCAGGGCCACAGGTCCCTGGAGACAAAGACCGGCCCTTTTCCCTGGGAAAGAAAAGTGGCCCAGCCCAGGTTCCTGATGTCAGTTTGTAGGGTTCCCTTGGCACTGTCAGGGCAGCACAGGTTTGAGGTGGGGGCAGGTTGGGTCTGGGACGTATCCTCGTCCGTTCGGATATTTTGCAGGCAGCCGGCCACTCAGGGCCAGAGGACATTGGTGACAAAGACCGGCCCTTTTCCCTGGGAAAGAAAAGTGGCCAGCCCAGGTTCCTGGTGTCAGTTTGTAGGGTTCCCTTGGGACTGTCAGGGCAGCACAGGTTTGAGGTGGGGGCAGGTGGGTCTGGGACATATCCTCGTCCGTTCGGATATTTTGCAGGCAGCCGGCTACTCAGGGCCACAGCCCCTGGAGACAAAGACCGGCCCTTTTCCCTGGGAAAGAAAAGTGGCCAGCCCAGGTTCCTGATGTCAGTTTGTAGGGTTCCCTTGGGACTGTCAGGGAGGCACAGGTTTACGTGGGGGGCAGGTTGGGTCCTGGGACATATCCTCGTCCGTTCGGATATTTTGCAGGCAGCTGGCCACTCAGGTCCAGGGGCCCCGGGAGACATAGACCTGCCCTTTTCCCTGGGAAAGAAAAGTGGCCAGCCCAGGTTCCTGATGTCAGTTTGTAGGGTTCCCTTGGGACTGTCAGGGCAGCACAGGTTTGAGGTGGGGGCAGGTTGGGGTCTGGGACGTATCCTCGTCCGTTCGGATATTTTGCAGGCAGCCGGCCACTCAGGGCCACAGGCCCCTGAAGGCAAAGACCGTCCCTTTTCCCTGGGAAAGAAAAGTGGCCAGCCCAGGTTCCTGGTGTCAGTTTGTAGGGTTCCCTTGGGACTGTCAGGGCAGCACAGGTTTGAGGTGAGGGCAGGTTGGGTCTGGGACGTATCCTCGTCCGTTCGGATATTTTGCAGGCAGCCGGCCACTCAGGGCCACAGGCCCCTGGAGACAAAGACCGGCCCTTTTCCTTGGGAAAGACAAGTTGCCAGCCCAGGTTCCTGATGTCAGTTTGTAGGGTTCCCTTGGCACTGTCAGGGCAGCACAGGTTTGAGGTGGGGGGCAGGTTGGGTCTGGGACGTATCCTCGTCCGTTCGGATATTTTGCAGGCAGCCGGCCACTCAGGGCCAGAGGAAATTGGTGACAAAGACCGGCCCTTTTCCCTGGGAAAGAAAAGTGGCCAGCCCAGGTTCCTGGTGTCAGTTTGTAGGGTTGGTTCCCTTGGCACTGTCAGGGCAGCACAGGTTTGAGGTGGGGGCAGGTTGGGTCTGGGACGTATCCTCGTCCGTTCGGATATTTTGCAGGCAGCCGGCCACTCAGGGCCAGAGGACATTGGTGACAAAGACAGTCCCTTTTCCCTGGGAAAGAAAAGTGGCCAGCCCAGGTTCCTGATGTCAGTTTGTAGGGTTCCCTTGGGACTGTCAGGGCAGCACAGGTTTGAGGTGGGGCCAGGTTGGGTCTGGGACATATCCTCGTCCGTTTGGATATTTTGCAGGCAGCTGGCCACTCAGGGCCACAGGCCCTGGAGACAAAGACCGGCCCTTTTCCTTGGGAAAGACAAGTTGCCAGCCCAGGTTCCTGATGTCAGTTTGTAGGGTTCCCTTGGCACTGTCAGGGCAGCACAGGTTTGAGGTGGGGGCAGGTTGGGTCTGGGATGTATCCTCGTCCGTTCGGATATTTTGCAGGCAGCCGGACACTCAGGGCCACAGGCCCCTGGAGACATAGAGCGGCCCTTTTCCCTGGGAAAGAAAAGTGGCCAGCCCATGTTCCTGATGTCAGTTTGTAGGGTTCCCTTGGGACTGTCAGGGCAGCACAGGTTTGAGGTGGGGGCCGGTTGGGTCTGGGACGTATCCTCGTCCGTTCGGATATTTTGCAGGCAGCCGGCCACTCAGGGCCACAGGCCCCTGGAGACATAGACCGGCCCTTTTCCCTGGGAAAGAAAAGTGGCCAGCCCAGGTTCCTGGTGTCAGTTTGTAGGGTTCCCTTGGGACTGTCAGGGCAGCACAGGTTTGAGGTGGGGGCAGGTTGGGTCTGGGACGTATCCTCGTCCGTTCGGATATTTTGCAGGCAGCCGGCCACTCAGGGCCACAGGCTCCTGGAGACATAGACCGGCCCTTTTCCCTGGGAAAGAAAAGTGGCCAGCCCAGGTTCCTGATGTCAGTTTGTAGGGTTCCCTTGGGACTGTCAGGGCAGCACAGGTTTGAGGTGGGGGCAGGTTGGGTCTGGGACGTATCCTCGTCCGTTTGGATATTTTGCAGGCAGCCGGCCACTCAGGGCCAGAGGACATTGGTGACAAAGACCGGCCCTTTTCCCTGGGAAAGAAAAGTGGCCAGCCCAGGTTCCTGGTGTCAGTTTGTAGGGTTCCCTTGGGACTGTCAGGGCAGCACAGGTTTGAGGTGGGGGCAGGTTGGGTCTGGGACGTATCCTCGTCCGTTCGGATATTTTGCAGGCAGCCGGCCACTCAGGGCCACAGGCCCCTGGAGACAAAGACCGTCCCTTTTCCCTGGGAAAGAAAAGTGGCCAGCCCAGGTTCCTGATGTCAGTTTGTAGGGTTCCCTTGGCACTGTCAGGGCGGCACAGGTTTGAGGTGGGGGCAGGTTGGGTCTGGGACGTATCCTCGTCCGTTCGGATATTTTGCAGGCATCCGGACACTCAGGGCCACAGGCCCCTGGAGACATAGAGCGGCCCTTTTCCCTGGGAAAGAAAAGTGGCCAGCCCATGTTCCTGATGTCAGTTTGTAGGGTTCCCTTGGGACTGTCAGGGCAGCACAGGTTTGAGGTGGGGGCAGGTTGGGTCTGGGATGTATCCTCGTCCGTTCGGATATTTTGCAGGCAGCTGGCCACTCAGGGCCACAGGCACCTGGAGACATAGACCGGCCCTTTTCCCTGGGAAAGAAAAGTGGCCAGCCCAGGTTCCTGATGTCAGTTTGTAGGGTTCCCTTGGGACTGTCAGGGCAGCACAGGTTTGAGGTGGGGGCAGGTTGGGTCTGGGACATATCCTCGTCCGTTCGGATATTTTGCAGGCAGCCGGCCACTCAGGGCCAGAGGACATTGGTGACAAAGACCGGCCCTTTTCCCTGGGAAAGAAAAGTGGCCAGCCCAGGTTCCTGATGTCAGTTTGTAGGGTTCCCTTGGCACTGTCAGGGCAGCACAGGTTGGAGGTGGGGGCAGGTTGGGTCTGGGACGTATCCTCGTCCGTTCGGATATTTTGCAGGCAGCCGGCCACTCAGGGCCAGGGGTCCCTGGAGACAAAGACCGGCCCTTTTCCCTGGAAAGAAAAGTGGCCAGCCCAGGTTCCTGATGTCAGTTTGTAGGGTTCCCTTGGGACTGTCAGGGCAGCACAGGTTTGAGGTGGGGGCAGGTTGGGTCTGGGACGTATCCTCGTCCGTTTCGGATATTTTGCAGGCAGCCGGCCATTCAGGGCCAGGGGCCCCGGGAGACAAAGACCGGCCCTTTTCCCTGGGAAAGAAAAGTGGCCAGCCCAGGTTCCTGATGTCAGTTTGTAGGGTTCCCTTGGGACTGTCAGGGCAGCACAGGTTTGAGGTGGGGGCAGGTTGGGTCTGGGACATATCCTCGTCCGTTTGGATATTTTGCAGGCAGCCGGCCACTCAGGGCCACAGCTCCTGGAGACAAAGACCGGCCCTTTTCCCTGGGAAAGAAAAGTGGCCAGCCCAGGTTCCTGATGTCAGTTTGTAGGGTTCCCTTGGGACTGTCAGGGCAGCACAGGTTTGAGGTGGGGGCAGGTTGGGTCTGGGACGTATCCTCGTCCGTTCGGATATTTTGCAGGCAGCCGGCCATTCAGGGCCAGGGGTCCCTGGAGACAAAGACCGTCCCTTTTCCCTGGGAAAGAAAAGTGGCCAGCCCAGGTTCCTGGTGTCAGTTTGTAGGGTTCCCTTGGGACTGTCAGGGCAGCACAGGTTTGAGGTGGGGGCAGGTTGGGTCTGGGACATATCCTCGTCCCGTTCGGATATTTTGCAGGCAGCCGGCCACTCAGGGCCAGAGGACATTGGTGACAAAGACCGGCCCTTTTCCCTGGGAAAGGAAAGTGGCCAGCCCAGGTTCCTGATGTCAGTTTGTAGGGTTCCCTTGGCACTGTCAGGGCAGCACAGGTTGGAGGTGGGGGCAGGTTGGGTCTGGGACGTATCCTCGTCCGTTCGGATATTTTGCAGGCAGCCGGCCATTCAGGGCCAGGGGTCCCTGGAGACAAAGACCGTCCCTTTTCCCTGGGAAAGAAAAGTGGCCAGCCCAGGTTCCTGATGTCAGTTTGTAGGGTTCCCTTGGACTGTCAGGGCAGCACAGGTTTGAGGTGGGGGCAGGTTGGGTCTGGGACATATCCTCGTCCGTTTGGATATTTTGCAGGCAGCCGGCCACTCAGGGCCACAGCTCCTGGAGACAAAGACCGGCCCTTTTCCCTGGGAAAGAAAAGTGGCCAGCCCAGGTTCCTGATGTCAGTTTGTAGGGTTCCCTTGGGACTGTCAGGGCAGCACAGGTTTGAGGTGGGGGCAGGTTGGGTCTGGGACGTATCCTCGTCCGTTCGGATATTTTGCAGGCAGCCGTCCATTCAGGACCAGGGGCCCCGGGAGACAAAGACCGGCCCTTTTCCCTGGGAAAGAAAAGTGGCCAGCCCAGGTTCCTGGTGTCAGTTTGTAGGGTTCCCCTTGGGACTGTCAGGGCAGCACAGGTTTGAGGTGGGGGCAGGTTGGGTCTGGGACGTATCCTCGTCCGTTCGGATATTTTGCAGGCAGCCGGCCACTCAGGGCCAGAGGACATTGGTGACAAAGACCGGCCCTTTTCCCTGGGAAAGAAAAGTGGCCAGCCCAGGTTCCTGATGTCAGTTTGTAGGGTTCCCTTGGCACTGTCAGGGCAGCACAGGTTGGAGGTGGGGGCAGGTTGGGTCTGGGACGTATCCTCGTCCGTTCGGATATTTTGCAGGCAGCCGGCCACTCAGGGCCAGAGGACATTGGTGACAAAGACCGGCCCTTTTCCCTGGGAAAGAAAAGTGGCCAGCCCAGGTTCCTGATGTCAGTTTGTAGGGTTCCCTTGGGACTGTCAGGGCAGCACAGGTTTGAGGTGGGGCCAGGTTGGGTCTGGGACGTATCCTCGTCCGTTCGGATATTTTGCAGGCAGCCGGCCACTCAGGGCCAGAGGACATTGGTGACAAAGACCGGCCCTTTTCCCTGGGAAAGAAAAGTGGCCAGCCCAGGTTCCTGATGTCAGTTTGTAGGGTTCCCTTGGGACTGTCAGGGAGGCACAGGTTTGACGTGGGGGCAGGTTGGGTCTGGGACATATCCTCGTCCGTTCGGATATTTTGCAGGCAGCCGGCCATTCAGGGCCACAGGCCCCTGGAGACATAGACCTGCCCTTTTCCCTGGGAAAGAAAAGTGGCCAGCCCAGGTTCCTGATGTCAGTTTGTAGGGTTCCCTTGGGACTGTCAGGGCAGCACAGGTTTGAGGTGGGGCAGGTTGGGTCTGGGACGTATCCTCGTCCGTTCGGATATTTTGCAGCTAGCCGGCCACTCAGGGCCACAGGCCCCTGGAGACATAGACCGGCCCTTTTCCCTGGGAAAGAAAAGTGGCCAGCCCAGGTTCCTGATGTCAGTTTGTAGGGTTCCCTTGGGACTGTCAGGGCAGCACAGGTTTGAGGTGGGGGCAGGTTGGGTCTGGGACGTATCCTCGTCCGTTCGGATATTTTGCAGGCAGCCGGACACTCAGGTCCAGAGGACATTGGTGACAAAGACCGTCCCTTTTCCCTGGGAAAGAAAAGTGGCCAGCCCAGGTTCCTGGTGTCAGTTTGTAGGGTTCCCTTGGGACTATCATGGCAGCAAAGGTTTGAGGTGGGGGCAGATTGGGTCTGGGACGTATCCTCGTCCGTTCGGATATTTTGCAGGCAGCCGGCCACTCAGGGCCAGGGGTCCCTGGAGACAAAGACCGTCCCTTTTCCCTGGGAAAGAAAAGTGGCCAGCCCAGGTTCCTGATGTCAGTTTGTAGGGTTCCCTTGGGACTGTCAGGGCAGCACAGGTTTGAGGTGGGGCCAGGTTGGGTCTGGGACGTATCCTCGTCCGTTCGGATATTTTGCAGGCAGCCGGACACTCAGGTCCAGAGGACATTGGTGACAAAGACCGGCCCTTTTCCCTGGGAAAGAAAAGTGGCCAGCCCAGGTTCCTGGTGTCAGTTTGTAGGGTTCCCTTGGCACTGTCAGGGCAGCACAGGTTGGAGGTGGGGGCAGGTTGGGTCTGGGACGTATCCTCGTCCGTCCGGATATTTTGCAGGCAGCCAACCACTCAGGGCCACAGCCCATGGAGACATAGACCGGCCCTTTTCCCTGGGAAAGAAAAGTGGCCAGCCCAGGTTCCTGATGTCAGTTTGTAGGGTTCCCTTGGGACTGTCAGGGCAGCACAGGTTTGAGGTGGGGGCAGGTTGGGTCTGGGACGTATCCTCGTCCGTTCGGATATTTTGCAGGCAGCCGGCCACTCAGGGCCACAGCTCCTGGAGACAAAGACCGGCCCTTTTCCCTGGGAAAGAAAAGTGGCCAGCCCAGGTTCCTGATGTCAGTTTGTAGGGTTCCCTTGGGACTGTCAGGGCAGCACAGGTTTGAGGTGGGGGCAGGTTGGGTCTGGGACGTATCCTCGTCCGTTCGGATATTTTGCAGGCAGCCGGCCATTCAGGACCAGGGGCCCCGGGAGACAAAGACCGGCCCTTTTCCCTGGGAAAGAAAAGTGGCCAGCCCAGGTTCCTGATGTCAGTTTGTAGGGTTCCCTTGGCACTGTCAGGGCAGCACAGGTTTGAGGTGGGGGCAGGTTGGGTCTGGGACGTATCCTCGTCCGTTCGGATATTTTGCAGGCAGCCGGCCACTCAGGGCCAGAGGACATTGGTGACAAAGACCGGCCCTTTTCCCTGGGAAAGAAAAGTGGCCAGCCCAGGTTCCTGATGTCAGTTTGTAGGGTTCCCTTGGGACTGTCAGGGCAGCACAGGTTTGAGGTGGGGGCAGGTTGGGTCTGGGACGTATCCTCGTCCGTTCGGATATTTTGCAGGCATCCGGACACTCAGGGCCACAGGCCCCTGGAGACATAGAGCGGCCCTTTTCCCTGGGAAAGAAAAGTGGCCAGCCCAGGTTCCTGATGTCAGTTTGTAGGGTTCCCTTGGGACTGTCAGGGCAGCACAGGTTTGAGGTGGGGGCAGGTTGGGTCTGGGACGTATCCTCGTCCGTTCGGATATTTTGCAGGCAGCCGGCCACTCAGGGCCAGAGGACATTGGTGACAAAGACCGGCCCTTTTCCCTGGGAAAGAAAAGTGGCCAGCCCAGGTTCCTGATGTCAGTTTGTAGGGTTCCCTTGGGACTGTCAGGGAGGCACAGGTTTGACGTGGGGGCAGGTTGGGTCTGGGACATATCCTCGTCCGTTCGGATATTTTGCAGGCAGCTGGCCACTCAGGGCCACAGGCCCCTGGAGACATAGACCTGCCCTTTTCCCTGGGAAAGAAAAGTGGCCAGCCCAGGTTCCTGATGTCAGTTTGTAGGGTTCCCTTGGGACTGTCAGGGCGGCACAGGTTTGAGGTGGGGGCAGGTTGGGTCTGGGACGTATCCTCGTCCGTTCGGATATTTTGCAGGCAGCCGGCCATTCAGGGCCAGGGGTCCCTGGAGACAAAGACCGGCCCTTTTCCCTGGGAAAGAAAAGTGGCCAGCCCAGGTTCCTGATGTCAGTTTGTAGGGTTCCCTTGGGACTGTCAGGGCAGCACAGGTTTGAGGTGGGGGCAGATTGGGTCTGGGATGTATCCTCGTCCGTTCGGATATTTTGCAGGCAGCCGGCCACTCAGGGCCAGGGGTCCCTGGAGACAAAGACCGTCCCTTTTCCCTGGGAAAGAAAAGTGGCCAGCCCAGGTTCCTGATGTCAGTTTGTAGGGTTCCCTTGGGACTGTCAGGGCAGCACAGGTTTGAGGTGGGGCCAGGTTGGGTCTGGGACATATCCTCGTCCGTTCGGATATTTTGCAGGCAGCCGGACACTCAGGTCCAGAGGACATTGGTGACAAAGACCGTCCCTTTTCCCTGGGAAAGAAAAGTGGCCAGCCCAGGTTCCTGGTGTCAGTTTGTAGGGTTCCCTTGGGACTGTCAGGGCAGCACAGGTTTGAGGTGGGGGCCGGTTGGGTCTGGGACGTATCCTCGTCCGTTCGGATATTTTGCAGGCAGCCGGCCACTCAGGGCCACAGGCCCCTGGAGACATAGACCGGCCCTTTTCCCTGGGAAAGAAAAGTGGCCAGCCCAGGTTCCTGATGTCAGTTTGTAGGGTTCCCTTGGGACCGTCAGGGCAGCACAGGTTTGAGGTGGGGGCAGGTTGGGTCTGGGACGTATCCTCGTCCGTTTGGATATTTTGCAGGCAGCCGGCCACTCAGGGCCACAGACCCCTGGAGACAAGGACCGTCCCCTTTTCCCTGGGAAAGAAAAGTGGCCGGCCCAGGTTCCTGATGTCAGTTTTTAGGGTTCCCTTGGGACTGTCAGGGCAGCACAGCTTTGAGGTGGGGGCAGGTTGGGTCTGGGACGTATCCTCGTCCGTTCGGATATTTTGCAGGCAGCCGGCCATTCAGGGCCACAGGCCCCTGGAGATGAAGACCGGCCCTTTTCCCTGGGAAAGAAAAGTGGCCAGCCCAGGTTCCTGATGTCAGTTTGTAGGGTTCCCTTGGCACTGTCAGGGCAGCACAGGTTGGAGGTGGGGGCAGGTTGGGTCTGGGACGTATCCTCGTCCGTTCGGATATTTTGCAGGCAGCCGGCCACTCAGGGCCAGAGGACATTGGTGACAAAGACCGGCCCTTTTCCCTGGGAAAGAAAAGTGGCCAGCCCAGGTTCCTGGTGTCAGTTTGTAGGGTTCCCTTGGGACTGTCAGGGCAGCACAGGTTTGAGGTGGGGGCAGGTTGGGTCTGGGACATATCCTCGTCCGTTCGGATATTTTGCAGGCAGCCGGCCACTCAGGGCCAGAGGTCATTGGTGACAAAGACCGGCCCTTTTCCCTGGGAAAGAAAAGTGGCCAGCCCAGGTTCCTGATGTCAGTTTGTAGGGTTCCCTTGGCACTGTCAGGGCAGCACAGGTTGGAGGTGGGGGCAGGTTGGGTCTGGGACGTATCCTCGTCCGTTCGGATATTTTGCAGGCAGCCGGCCATTCAGGGCCAGGGGTCCCTGGAGACAAAGACCGGCCCTTTTCCCTGGGAAAGAAAAGTGGCCAGCCCAGGTTCCTGATGTCAGTTTGTAGGGTTCCCTTGGGACTGTCAGGGCAGCACAGGTTTGAGGTGGGGGCAGGTTGGGTCTGGGACATATCCTCGTCCGTTCGGATATTTTGCAGGCAGCCGGCCACTCAGGGCCACAGCTCCTGGAGACAAAGACCGGCCCTTTTCCCTGGGAAAGAAAAGTGGCCAGCCCAGGTTCCTGATGTCAGTTTGTAGGGTTCCCTTGGGACTGTCAGGGCAGCACAGGTTTGAGGTGGGGGCAGGTTGGGTCTGGGACGTATCCTCGTCCGTTCGGATATTTTGCAGGCAGCCGTCCATTCAGGACCAGGGGCCCCGGGAGACAAAGACCGTCCCTTTTCCCTGGGAAAGAAAAGTGGCCAGCCCAGGTTCCTGGTGTCAGTTTGTAGGGTTCCCTTGGGACTGTCAGGGCAGCACAGGTTTGAGGTGGGGGCAGGTTGGGTCTGGGACGTATCCTCGTCCGTTCGGATATTTTGCAGGCAGCCGGCCACTCAGGGCCAGAGGACATTGGTGACAAAGACCGGCCCTTTTCCCTGGGAAAGAAAAGTGGCCAGCCCAGGTTCCTGATGTCAGTTTGTAGGGTTCCCTTGGGACTGTCAGGGCAGCACAGGTTGGAGGTGGGGGCAGGTTGGGTCTGGGACGTATCCTCGTCCGTTCGGATATTTTGCAGGCAGCCGGCCATTCAGGGCCAGGGGTCCCTGGAGACAAAGACCGTCCCTTTTCCCTGGGAAAGAAAAGTGGCCAGCCCAGGTTCCTGGTGTCAGTTTGTAGGGTTCCCTTGGCACTGTCAGGGCAGCACAGGTTTGAGGTGGGGGCAGGTTGGGTCTGGGACGTATCCTCGTCCGTTCGGATATTTTGCAGGCAGCCGGCCACTCAGGGCCAGAGGACATTGGTGACAAAGACCGGCCCTTTTCCCTGGGAAAGAAAAGTGGCCAGCCCAGGTTCCTGATGTCAGTTTGTAGGGTTCCCTTGGGACTGTCAGGGAGGCACAGGTTTGACGTGGGGGCAGGTTGGGTCTGGGACATATCCTCGTCCGTTCGGATATTTTGCAGGCAGCCGGCCATTCAGGGCCACAGGCCCCTGGAGACATAGACCTGCCCTTTTCCCTGGGAAAGAAAAGTGGCCAGCCCAGGTTCCTGATGTCAGTTTGTAGGGTTCCCTTGGGACTGTCAGGGCAGCACAGGTTTGAGGTGGGGGCAGGTTGGGTCTGGGACGTATCCTCGTCCGTTCGGATATTTTGCAGCTAGCCGGCCACTCAGGGCCACAGGCCTCTGGAGACATAGACCGTCCCTTTTCCCTGGGAAAGAAAAGTGGCCAGCCCAGGTTCCTGATGTCAGTTTGTAGGGTTCCCTTGGGACTGTCAGGGCAGCACAGGTTTGAGGTGGGGGCAGGTTGGGTCTGGGACGTATCCTCGTCCGTTCGGATATTTTGCAGGCAGCCGGCCATTCAGGGCCAGGGGTCCCTGGAGACAAAGACCGGCCCTTTTCCCTGGGAAAGAAAAGTGGCCAGCCCAGGTTCCTGATGTCAGTTTGTAGGGTTCCCTTGGGACTGTCAGGGCAGCAAAGGTTTGAGGTGGGGGCAGATTGGGTCTGGGACGTATCCTCGTCCGTTCGGATATTTTGCAGGCAGCCGGCCACTCAGGGCCAGGGGTCCCTGGAGACAAAGACCGTCCCTTTTCCCTGGGAAAGAAAAGTGGCCAGCCCAGGTTCCTGATGTCAGTTTGTAGGGTTCCCTTGGGACTGTCAGGGCAGCACAGGTTTGAGGTGGGGCCAGGTTGGGTCTGGGACGTATCCTCGTCCGTTCGGATATTTTGCAGGCAGCCGGACACTCAGGTCCAGAGGACATTGGTGACAAAGACCGGCCCTTTTCCCTGGGAAAGAAAAGTGGCCAGCCCAGGTTCCTGGTGTCAGTTTGTAGGGTTCCCTTGGGACTGTCAGGGCAGCACAGGTTTGAGGTGGGGGCAGGTTGGGTCTGGGACGTATCCTCGTCCGTCCGGATATTTTGCAGGCAGCCAACCACTCAGGGCCACAGCCCATGGAGACATAGACCGGCCCTTTTCCCTGGGAAAGAAAAGTGGCCAGCCCAGGTTCCTGATGTCAGTTTGTAGGGTTCCCTTGGGACTGTCAGGGCAGCACAGGTTTGAGGTGGGGGCAGGTTGGGTCTGGGACGTATCCTCGTCCGTTCGGATATTTTGCAGGCAGCCGGCCACTCAGGGCCACAGCCCCTGGAGACAAAGACCGGCCCTTTTCCCTGGGAAAGAAAAGTGGCCAGCCCAGGTTCCTGATGTCAGTTTGTAGGGTTCCCTTGGGACTGTCAGGGCAGCACAGGTTTGAGGTGGGGGCAGGTTGGGTCTGGGACGTATCCTCGTCCGTTCAGATATTTTGCAGGCAGCCGGCCATTCAGGGCCACAGGCCCCGGGAGACAAAGACCGGCCCTTTTCCCTGGGAAAGAAAAGTGGCCAGCCCAGGTTCCTGATGTCAGTTTGTAGGGTTCCCTTGGGACTGTCAGGGCAGCACAGGTTTGAGGTGGGGGCAGGTTGGGTCTGGGACATATCCTCGTCCGTTCGGATATTTTGCAGGCAGCCGGCCACTCAGGGCCACAGCTCCTGGAGACAAAGACCGGCCCTTTTCCCTGGGAAAGAAAAGTGGCCAGCCCAGGTTCCTGATGTCAGTTTGTAGGGTTCCCTTGGGACTGTCAGGGCAGCACAGGTTTGAGGTGGGGGCAGGTTGGGTCTGGGACGTATCCTCGTCCGTTCGGATATTTTGCAGGCAGCCGGCCATTCAGGGCCAGGGGCCCCGGGAGACAAAGACCGGCCCTTTTCCCTGGGAAAGAAAAGTGGCCAGCCCAGGTTCCTGATGTCAGTTTGTAGGGTTCCCTTGGGACTGTCAGGGCAGCACAGGTTTGAGGTGGGGGCAGATTGGGTCTGGACGTATCCTCGTCCGTTCGGATATTTTGCAGGCAGCCGGCCACTCAGGGCCAGGGGTCCCTGGAGACAAAGACCGTCCCTTTTCCCTGGGAAAGAAAAGTGGCCAGCCCAGGTTCCTGATGTCAGTTTGTAGGGTTCCCTTGGGACTGTCAGGGCAGCACAGGTTTGAGGTGGGGGCAGGTTGGGTCTGGGACGTATCCTCGTCCGTTCGGATATTTTGCAGGCAGCCGTCCATTCAGGACCAGGGGCCCCGGGAGACAAAGACCGGCCCTTTTCCCTGGGAAAGAAAAGTGGCCAGCCCAGGTTCCTGGTGTCAGTTTGTAGGGTTCCCTTGGGACTGTCAGGGCAGCACAGGTTTGAGGTGGGGGCAGGTTGGGTCTGGGACGTATCCTCGTCCGTTCGGATATTTTGCAGGCAGCCGGCCACTCAGGGCCAGAGGACATTGGTGACAAAGACCGGCCCTTTTCCCTGGGAAAGAAAAGTGGCCAGCCCAGGTTCCTGATGTCAGTTTGTAGGGTTCCCTTGGCACTGTCAGGGCAGCACAGGTTGGAGGTGGGGGCAGGTTGGGTCTGGGATGTATCCTCGTCCGTTCGGATATTTTGCAGGCAGCCGGCCATTCAGGGCCAGGGGTCCCTGGAGACAAAGACCGTCCCTTTTCCCTGGGAAAGAAAAGTGGCCAGCCCAGGTTCCTGATGTCAGTTTGTAGGGTTCCCTTGGCACTGTCAGGGCAGCACAGGTTTGAGGTGGGGGCAGGTTGGGTCTGGGACGTATCCTCGTCCGTTCGGATATTTTGCAGGCAGCCGGCCACTCAGGGCCAGAGGACATTGGTGACAAAGACCGGCCCTTTTCCCTGGGAAAGAAAAGTGGCCAGCCCAGGTTCCTGATGTCAGTTTGTAGGGTTCCCTTGGGACTGTCAGGGAGGCACAGGTTTGACGTGGGGGCAGGTTGGGTCTGGGACATATCCTCGTCCGTTCGGATATTTTGCAGGCAGCCGGCCATTCAGGGCCACAGGCCCCTGGAGACATAGACCTGCCCTTTTCCCTGGGAAAGAAAAGTGGCCAGCCCAGGTTCCTGATGTCAGTTTGTAGGGTTCCCTTGGGACTGTCAGGGCAGCACAGGTTTGAGGTGGGGGCAGGTTGGGTCTGGGACGTATCCTCGTCCGTTCGGATATTTTGCAGCTAGCCGGCCACTCAGGGCCACAGGCCCCTGGAGACACAGACCGTCCCTTTTCCCTGGGAAAGAAAAGTGGCCAGCCCAGGTTCCTGATGTCAGTTTGTAGGGTTCCCTTGGGACTGTCAGGGCAGCACAGGTTTGAGGTGGGGGCAGGTTGGGTCTGGGACGTATCCTCGTCCGTTCGGATATTTTGCAGGCAGCCGGCCATTCAGGGCCAGGGGTCCCTGGAGACAAAGACCGGCCCTTTTCCCTGGGAAAGAAAAGTGGCCAGCCCAGGTTCCTGATGTCAGTTTGTAGGGTTCCCTTGGGACTGTCAGGGCAGCAAAGGTTTGAGGTGGGGGCAGATTGGGTCTGGGACGTATCCTCGTCCGTTCGGATATTTTGCAGGCAGCCGGCCACTCAGGGCCAGGGGTCCCTGGAGACAAAGACCGTCCCTTTTCCCTGGGAAAGAAAAGTGGCCAGCCCAGGTTCCTGATGTCAGTTTGTAGGGTTCCCTTGGGACTGTCAGGGCAGCACAGGTTTGAGGTGGGGCCAGGTTGGGTCTGGGACGTATCCTCGTCCGTTCGGATATTTTGCAGGCAGTCGGACACTCAGGTCCAGAGGACATTGGTGACAAAGACCGGCCCTTTTCCCTGGGAAAGAAAAGTGGCCAGCCCAGGTTCCTGGTGTCAGTTTGTAGGGTTCCCTTGGGACTGTCAGGGCAGCACAGGTTTGAGGTGGGGGCAGGTTGGGTCTGGGACGTATCCTCGTCCGTCCGGATATTTTGCAGGCAGCCAACCACTCAGGGCCACAGCCCATGGAGACATAGACCGGCCCTTTTCCCTGGGAAAGAAAAGTGGCCAGCCCAGGTTCCTGATGTCAGTTTGTAGGGTTCCCTTGGGACTGTCAGGGCAGCACAGGTTTGAGGTGGGGGCAGGTTGGGTCTGGGACGTATCCTCGTCCGTTCAGATATTTTGCAGGCAGCCGGCCATTCAGGGCCAGGGGCCCCGGGAGACAAAGACCGGCCCTTTTCCCTGGGAAAGAAAAGTGGCCAGCCCAGGTTCCTGATGTCAGTTTGTAGGGTTCCCTTGGGACTGTCAGGGCAGCACAGGTTTGAGGTGGGGGCAGGTTGGGTCTGGGACATATCCTCGTCCGTTCGGATATTTTGCAGGCAGCCGGCCACTCAGGGCCACAGCTCCTGGAGACAAAGACCGGCCCTTTTCCCTGGGAAAGAAAAGTGGCCAGCCCAGGTTCCTGATGTCAGTTTGTAGGGTTCCCTTGGGACTGTCAGGGCAGCACAGGTTTGAGGTGGGGGCAGGTTGGGTCTGGGACGTATCCTCGTCCGTTCGGATATTTTGCAGGCAGCCGGCCATTCAGGACCAGGGGCCCCGGGAGACAAAGACCGGCCCTTTTCCCTGGGAAAGAAAAGTGGCCAGCCCAGGTTCCTGATGTCAGTTTGTAGGGTTCCCTTGGGACTGTCAGGGCAGCACAGGTTTGAGGTGGGGGCAGGTTGGGTCTGGGACGTATCCTCGTCCGTTCGGATATTTTGCAGGCAGCCGGCCACTCAGGGCCAGAGGACATTGGTGACAAAGACCGGCCCTTTTCCCTGGGAAAGAAAAGTGGCCAGCCCAGGTTCCTGATGTCAGTTTGTAGGGTTCCCTTGGGACTGTCAGGGCAGCACAGGTTGGAGGTGGGGGCAGGTTGGGTCTGGGACGTATCCTCGTCCGTTCGGATATTTTGCAGGCAGCCGGCCATTCAGGGCCAGGGGTCCCTGGAGACAAAGACCGTCCCTTTTCCCTGGGAAAGAAAAGTGGCCAGCCCAGGTTCCTGATGTCAGTTTGTAGGGTTCCCTTGGGACTGTCAGGGCAGCACAGGTGTGAGGTGGGGGCAGGTTGGGTCTGGGACGTATCCTCGTCCGTTCGGATATTTTGCAGGCATCCGGACACTCAGGGCCACAGGCCCCTGGAGACATAGAGCGGCCCTTTTCCCTGGGAAAGAAAAGTGGCCAGCCCAGGTTCCTGATGTCAGTTTGTAGGGTTCCCTTGGGACTGTCAGGGCAGCACAGGTTTGAGGTGGGGGCAGGTTGGGTCTGGGACATATCCTCGTCCGTTCGGATATTTTGCAGGCAGCCGGCCACTCAGGGCCAGAGGACATTGGTGACAAAGACCGGCCCTTTTCCCTGGGAAAGAAAAGTGGCCAGCCCAGGTTCCTGATGTCAGTTTGTAGGGTTCCCTTGGGACTGTCAGGGCAGCACAGGTTTGAGGTGGGGGCAGGTTGGGTCTGGGACGTATCCTCGTCCGTTCGGATATTTTGCAGGCAGCCGGCCATTCAGGACCAGGGGCCCCGGGAGACAAAGACCGGCCCTTTTCCCTGGGAAAGAAAAGTGGCCAGCCCAGGTTCCTGATGTCAGTTTGTAGGGTTCCCTTGGCACTGTCAGGGCAGCACAGGTTTGAGGTGGGGGCAGGTTGGGTCTGGGACGTATCCTCGTCCGTTCGGATATTTTGCAGGCAGCCGGCCACTCAGGGCCAGAGGACATTGGTGACAAAGACCGGCCCTTTTCCCTGGGAAAGAAAAGTGGCCAGCCCAGGTTCCTGATGTCAGTTTGTAGGGTTCCCTTGGGACTGTCAGGGCAGCACAGGTTTGAGGTGGGGGCAGGTTGGGTCTGGGACGTATCCTCGTCCGTTCGGATATTTTGCAGGCAGCCGGCCACTCAGGGCCACAGGCTCCTGGAGACATAGACCGGCCCTTTTCCCTGGGAAAGAAAAGTGGCCAGCCCAGGTTCCTGGTGTCAGTTTGTAGGGTTCCCTTGGGACTGTCAGGGCAGCACAGGTTTGAGGTGGGGGCAGGTTGGGTCTGGGACGTATCCTCGTCCGTTCGGATATTTTGCAGGCAGCCGGCCACTCAGGGCCAGGGGTCCCTGGAAACAAAGACCGTCGCTTTTCCCTGGGAAAGAAAAGTGGCCAGCCCAGGTTCCTGGTGTCAGTTTGTAGGGTTCCCTTGGGACTGTCAGGGCAGCACAGGTTTGAGGTGGGGGCAGGTTGGGTCTGGGACGTATCCTCGTCCGTTCGGATATTTTGCAGGCAGCCGGCCACTCAGGGCCACAGGCCCCTGGAGACATAGAGCGGCCCTTTTCCCTGGGAAAGAAAAGTGGCCAGCCCAGGTTCCTGATGTCAGTTTGTAGGGTTCCCTTGGGACTGTCAGGGCTGCACAGGTTTGAGGTTGGGGCAGGTTGGGTCTGGGACGTATCCTCGTCCGTTCGGATATTTTGCAGGCAGCCGGCCACTCAGGGCCACAGCCCCTGAAGACAAGGACCGTCCCTTTTCCCTGGGAAAGAAAAGTGGCCAGCCCAGGTTCCTGATGTCAGTTTGTAGGGTTCCCTTGGGACTGTCAGGGCAGCACAGGTTTGAGGTGGGGGCAGGTTGGGTCTGGGACGTATCCTCGTCCGTTCGGATATTTTGCAGGCAGCCAACCACTCAGGGCCAGAGGACATTGGTGACAAAGACCGGCCCTTTTCCCTGGGAAAGAAAAGTGGCCAGTCCAGGTTCCTGATGTCAGTTTGTAGGGTTCCCTTGGGACTGTCAGGGCAGCACAGGTTTGAGGTGGGGGCAGGTTGGGTCTGGGACGTATCCTCGTCCGTTCGGATATTTTGCAGGCAGCCGGCCATTCAGGGCCAGGGGTCCCTGGAGACAAAGACCGGCCCTTTTCCCTGGGAAAGAAAAGTGGCCAGCCCAGGTTCCTGATGTCAGTTTGTAGGGTTCCCTTGGGACTGTCAGGGCAGCAAAGGTTTGAGGTGGGGGCAGATTGGGTCTGGGACGTATCCTCGTCCGTTCGGATATTTTGCAGGCAGCCGGCCACTCAGGGCCAGGGGTCCCTGGAGACAAAGACCGTCCCTTTTCCCTGGGAAAGAAAAGTGGCCAGCCCAGGTTCCTGATGTCAGTTTGTAGGGTTCCCTTGGGACTGTCAGGGCAGCACAGGTTTGAGGTGGGGCCAGGTTGGGTCTGGGACGTATCCTCGTCCGTTCGGATATTTTGCAGGCAGCCGGACACTCAGGTCCAGAGGACATTGGTGACAAAGACCGGCCCTTTTCCCTGGGAAAGAAAAGTGGCCAGCCCAGGTTCCTGGTGTCAGTTTGTAGGGTTCCCTTGGGACTGTCAGGGCAGCACAGGTTTGAGGTGGGGGCAGGTTGGGTCTGGGACGTATCCTCGTCCGTCCGGATATTTTGCAGGCAGCCAACCACTCAGGGCCACAGCCCATGGAGACATAGACCGGCCCTTTTCCCTGGGAAAGAAAAGTGGCCAGCCCAGGTTCCTGATGTCAGTTTGTAGGGTTCCCTTGGGACTGTCAGGGCAGCACAGGTTTGAGGTGGGGGCAGGTTGGGTCTGGGACGTATCCTCGTCCGTTCGGATATTTTGCAGGCAGCCGGCCACTCAGGGCCACAGCCCCTGGAGACAAAGACCGGCCCTTTTCCCTGGGAAAGAAAAGTGGCCAGCCCAGGTTCCTGATGTCAGTTTGTAGGGTTCCCTTGGGACTGTCAGGGCAGCACAGGTTTGAGGTGGGGGCAGGTTGGGTCTGGGACGTATCCTCGTCCGTTCAGATATTTTGCAGGCAGCCGGCCATTCAGGGCCACAGGCCCCGGGAGACAAAGACCGGCCCTTTTCCCTGGGAAAGAAAAGTGGCCAGCCCAGGTTCCTGATGTCAGTTTGTAGGGTTCCCTTGGGACTGTCAGGGCAGCACAGGTTTGAGGTGGGGGCAGGTTGGGTCTGGGACATATCCTCGTCCGTTCGGATATTTTGCAGGCAGCCGGCCACTCAGGGCCACAGCTCCTGGAGACAAAGTCCGGCCCTTTTCCCTGGGAAAGAAAAGTGGCCAGCCCAGGTTCCTGATGTCAGTTTGTAGGGTTCCCTTGGGACTGTCAGGGCAGCACAGGTTTGAGGTGGGGGCAGGTTGGGTCTGGGACGTATCCTCGTCCGTTCGGATATTTTGCAGGCAGCCGGCCATTCAGGGCCAGGGGCCCCTGGAGACAAAGACCGGCCCTTTTCCCTGGGAAAGAAAAGTGGCCAGCCCAGGTTCCTGATGTCAGTTTGTAGGGTTCCCTTGGGACTGTCAGGGCAGCACAGGTTTGAGGTGGGGGCAGGTTGGGTCTGGGACATATCCTCGTCCGTTTGGATATTTTGCAGGCAGCCGGCCACTCAGGGCCACAGCTCCTGGAGACAAAGACCGGCCCTTTTCCCTGGGAAAGAAAAGTGGCCAGCCCAGGTTCCTGATGTCAGTTTGTAGGGTTCCCTTGGGACTGTCAGGGCAGCACAGGTTTGAGGTGGGGGCAGGTTGGGTCTGGGACGTATCCTCGTCCGTTCGGATATTTTGCAGGCAGCCGTCCATTCAGGACCAGGGGCCCCGGGAGACAAAGACCGGCCCTTTTCCCTGGGAAAGAAAAGTGGCCAGCCCAGGTTCCTGGTGTCAGTTTGTAGGGTTCCCTTGGGACTGTCAGGGCAGCACAGGTTTGAGGTGGGGGCAGGTTGGGTCTGGGACGTATCCTCGTCCGTTCGGATATTTTGCAGGCAGCCGGCCACTCAGGGCCAGAGGACATTGGTGACAAAGACCGGCCCTTTTCCCTGGGAAAGAAAAGTGGCCAGCCCAGGTTCCTGATGTCAGTTTGTAGGGTTCCCTTGGCACTGTCAGGGCAGCACAGGTTGGAGGTGGGGGCAGGTTGGGTCTGGGATGTATCCTCGTCCGTTCGGATATTTTGCAGGCAGCCGGCCATTCAGGGCCAGGGGTCCCTGGAGACAAAGACCGTCCCTTTTCCCTGGGAAAGAAAAGTGGCCAGCCCAGGTTCCTGATGTCAGTTTGTAGGGTTCCCTTGGCACTGTCAGGGCAGCACAGGTTTGAGGTGGGGGCAGGTTGGGTCTGGGACGTATCCTCGTCCGTTCGGATATTTTGCAGGCAGCCGGCCACTCAGGGCCAGAGGACATTGGTGACAAAGACCGGCCCTTTTCCCTGGGAAAGAAAAGTGGCCAGCCCAGGTTCCTGATGTCAGTTTGTAGGGTTCCCTTGGGACTGTCAGGGAGGCACAGGTTTGACGTGGGGGCAGGTTGGGTCTGGGACATATCCTCGTCCGTTCGGATATTTTGCAGGCAGCCGGCCATTCAGGGCCACAGGCCCCTGGAGACATAGACCTGCCCTTTTCCCTGGGAAAGAAAAGTGGCCAGCCCAGGTTCCTGATGTCAGTTTGTAGGGTTCCCTTGGGACTGTCAGGGCAGCACAGGTTTGAGGTGGGGGCAGGTTGGGTCTGGGACGTATCCTCGTCCGTTCGGATATTTTGCAGCTAGCCGGCCACTCAGGGCCACAGGCCCCTGGAGACACAGACCGTCCCTTTTCCCTGGGAAAGAAAAGTGGCCAGCCCAGGTTCCTGATGTCAGTTTGTAGGGTTCCCTTGGGACTGTCAGGGCAGCACAGGTTTGAGGTGGGGGCAGGTTGGGTCTGGGACGTATCCTCGTCCGTTCGGATATTTTGCAGGCAGCCGGCCATTCAGGGCCAGGGGTCCCTGGAGACAAAGACCGGCCCTTTTCCCTGGGAAAGAAAAGTGGCCAGCCCAGGTTCCTGGTGTCAGTTTGTAGGGTTCCCTTGGGACTGTCAGGGCAGCAAAGGTTTGAGGTGGGGGCAGATTGGGTCTGGGACGTATCCTCGTCCGTTCGGATATTTTGCAGGCAGCCGGCCACTCAGGGCCAGGGGTCCCTGGAGACAAAGACCGTCCCTTTTCCCTGGGAAAGAAAAGTGGCCAGCCCAGGTTCCTGATGTCAGTTTGTAGGGTTCCCTTGGGACTGTCAGGGCAGCACAGGTTTGAGGTGGGGCCAGGTTGGGTCTGGGACGTATCCTCGTCCGTTCGGATATTTTGCAGGCAGCCGGACACTCAGGTCCAGAGGACATTGGTGACAAAGACCGGCCCTTTTCCCTGGGAAAGAAAAGTGGCCAGCCCAGGTTCCTGGTGTCAGTTTGTAGGGTTCCCTTGGGACTGTCAGGGCAGCACAGGTTTGAGGTGGGGGCAGGTTGGGTCTGGGACGTATCCTCGTCCGTTCGGATATTTTGCAGCTAGCCGGCCACTCAGGGCCACAGGCCCCTGGAGACACAGACCGTCCCTTTTCCCTGGGAAAGAAAAGTGGCCAGCCCAGGTTCCTGATGTCAGTTTGTAGGGTTCCCTTGGGACTGTCAGGGCAGCACAGGTTTGAGGTGGGGGCAGGTTGGGTCTGGGACGTATCCTCGTCCGTTCGGATATTTTGCAGGCAGCCGGCCATTCAGGGCCAGGGGTCCCTGGAGACAAAGACCGGCCCTTTTCCCTGGGAAAGAAAAGTGGCCAGCCCAGGTTCCTGATGTCAGTTTGTAGGGTTCCCTTGGGACTGTCAGGGCAGCAAAGGTTTGAGGTGGGGGCAGATTGGGTCTGGGACGTATCCTCGTCCGTTCGGATATTTTGCAGGCAGCCGGCCACTCAGGGCCAGGGGTCCCTGGAGACAAAGACCGTCCCTTTTCCCTGGGAAAGAAAAGTGGCCAGCCCAGGTTCCTGATGTCAGTTTGTAGGGTTCCCTTGGGACTGTCAGGGCAGCACAGGTTTGAGGTGGGGCCAGGTTGGGTCTGGGACGTATCCTCGTCCGTTCGGATATTTTGCAGGCAGTCGGACACTCAGGTCCAGAGGACATTGGTGACAAAGACCGGCCCTTTTCCCTGGGAAAGAAAAGTGGCCAGCCCAGGTTCCTGGTGTCAGTTTGTAGGGTTCCCTTGGGACTGTCAGGGCAGCACAGGTTTGAGGTGGGGGCAGGTTGGGTCTGGGACGTATCCTCGTCCGTCCGGATATTTTGCAGGCAGCCAACCACTCAGGGCCACAGCCCATGGAGACATAGACCGGCCCTTTTCCCTGGGAAAGAAAAGTGGCCAGCCCAGGTTCCTGATGTCAGTTTGTAGGGTTCCCTTGGGACTGTCAGGGCAGCACAGGTTTGAGGTGGGGGCAGGTTGGGTCTGGGACGTATCCTCGTCCGTTCAGATATTTTGCAGGCAGCCGGCCATTCAGGGCCAGGGGCCCCGGGAGACAAAGACCGGCCCTTTTCCCTGGGAAAGAAAAGTGGCCAGCCCAGGTTCCTGATGTCAGTTTGTAGGGTTCCCTTGGGACTGTCAGGGCAGCACAGGTTTGAGGTGGGGGCAGGTTGGGTCTGGGACATATCCTCGTCCGTTCGGATATTTTGCAGGCAGCCGGCCACTCAGGGCCACAGCTCCTGGAGACAAAGACCGGCCCTTTTCCCTGGGAAAGAAAAGTGGCCAGCCCAGGTTCCTGATGTCAGTTTGTAGGGTTCCCTTGGGACTGTCAGGGCAGCACAGGTTTGAGGTGGGGGCAGGTTGGGTCTGGGACGTATCCTCGTCCGTTCGGATATTTTGCAGGCAGCCGGCCATTCAGGACCAGGGGCCCCGGGAGACAAAGACCGGCCCTTTTCCCTGGGAAAGAAAAGTGGCCAGCCCAGGTTCCTGATGTCAGTTTGTAGGGTTCCCTTGGCACTGTCAGGGCAGCACAGGTTTGAGGTGGGGGCAGGTTGGGTCTGGGACGTATCCTCGTCCGTTCGGATATTTTGCAGGCAGCCGGCCACTCAGGGCCAGAGGACATTGGTGACAAAGACCGGCCCTTTTCCCTGGGAAAGAAAAGTGGCCAGCCCAGGTTCCTGATGTCAGTTTGTAGGGTTCCCTTGGGACTGTCAGGGCAGCACAGGTTGGAGGTGGGGGCAGGTTGGGTCTGGGACGTATCCTCGTCCGTTCGGATATTTTGCAGGCAGCCGGCCATTCAGGGCCAGGGGTCCCTGGAGACAAAGACCGTCCCTTTTCCCTGGGAAAGAAAAGTGGCCAGCCCAGGTTCCTGATGTCAGTTTGTAGGGTTCCCTTGGGACTGTCAGGGCAGCACAGGTGTGAGGTGGGGGCAGGTTGGGTCTGGGACGTATCCTCGTCCGTTCGGATATTTTGCAGGCATCCGGACACTCAGGGCCACAGGCCCCTGGAGACATAGAGCGGCCCTTTTCCCTGGGAAAGAAAAGTGGCCAGCCCAGGTTCCTGATGTCAGTTTGTAGGGTTCCCTTGGGACTGTCAGGGCAGCACAGGTTTGAGGTGGGGGCAGGTTGGGTCTGGGACATATCCTCGTCCGTTCGGATATTTTGCAGGCAGCCGGCCACTCAGGGCCAGGGGTCCCTGGAAACAAAGACCGTCGCTTTTCCCTGGGAAAGAAAAGTGGCCAGCCCAGGTTCCTGGTGTCAGTTTGTAGGGTTCCCTTGGGACTGTCAGGGCAGCACAGGTTTGAGGTGGGGGCAGGTTGGGTCTGGGACGTATCCTCGTCCGTTCGGATATTTTGCAGGCAGCCGGCCACTCAGGGCCACAGGCCCCTGGAGACATAGAGCGGCCCTTTTCCCTGGGAAAGAAAAGTGGCCAGCCCAGGTTCCTGATGTCAGTTTGTAGGGTTCCCTTGGGACTGTCAGGGCTGCACAGGTTTGAGGTTGGGGCAGGTTGGGTCTGGGACGTATCCTCGTCCGTTCGGATATTTTGCAGGCAGCCGGCCACTCAGGGCCACAGCCCCTGAAGACAAGGACCGTCCCTTTTCCCTGGGAAAGAAAAGTGGCCAGCCCAGGTTCCTGATGTCAGTTTGTAGGGTTCCCTTGGGACTGTCAGGGCAGCACAGGTTTGAGGTGGGGGCAGGTTGGGTCTGGGACGTATCCTCGTCCGTTCGGATATTTTGCAGGCAGCCAACCACTCAGGGCCAGAGGACATTGGTGACAAAGACCGGCCCTTTTCCCTGGGAAAGAAAAGTGGCCAGTCCAGGTTCCTGATGTCAGTTTGTAGGGTTCCCTTGGGACTGTCAGGGCAGCACAGGTTTGAGGTGGGGGCAGGTTGGGTCTGGGACGTATCCTCGTCCGTTCGGATATTTTGCAGGCAGCCGGCCATTCAGGGCCAGGGGTCCCTGGAGACAAAGACCGGCCCTTTTCCCTGGGAAAGAAAAGTGGCCAGCCCAGGTTCCTGATGTCAGTTTGTAGGGTTCCCTTGGGACTGTCAGGGCAGCAAAGGTTTGAGGTGGGGGCAGATTGGGTCTGGGACGTATCCTCGTCCGTTCGGATATTTTGCAGGCAGCCGGCCACTCAGGGCCAGGGGTCCCTGGAGACAAAGACCGTCCCTTTTCCCTGGGAAAGAAAAGTGGCCAGCCCAGGTTCCTGATGTCAGTTTGTAGGGTTCCCTTGGGACTGTCAGGGCAGCACAGGTTTGAGGTGGGGCCAGGTTGGGTCTGGGACGTATCCTCGTCCGTTCGGATATTTTGCAGGCAGCCGGACACTCAGGTCCAGAGGACATTGGTGACAAAGACCGGCCCTTTTCCCTGGGAAAGAAAAGTGGCCAGCCCAGGTTCCTGGTGTCAGTTTGTAGGGTTCCCTTGGGACTGTCAGGGCAGCACAGGTTTGAGGTGGGGGCAGGTTGGGTCTGGGACGTATCCTCGTCCGTCCGGATATTTTGCAGGCAGCCAACCACTCAGGGCCACAGCCCATGGAGACATAGACCGGCCCTTTTCCCTGGGAAAGAAAAGTGGCCAGCCCAGGTTCCTGATGTCAGTTTGTAGGGTTCCCTTGGGACTGTCAGGGCAGCACAGGTTTGAGGTGGGGGCAGGTTGGGTCTGGGACGTATCCTCGTCCGTTCGGATATTTTGCAGGCAGCCGGCCACTCAGGGCCACAGCCCCTGGAGACAAAGACCGGCCCTTTTCCCTGGGAAAGAAAAGTGGCCAGCCCAGGTTCCTGATGTCAGTTTGTAGGGTTCCCTTGGGACTGTCAGGGCAGCACAGGTTTGAGGTGGGGGCAGGTTGGGTCTGGGACGTATCCTCGTCCGTTCAGATATTTTGCAGGCAGCCGGCCATTCAGGGCCACAGGCCCCGGGAGACAAAGACCGGCCCTTTTCCCTGGGAAAGAAAAGTGGCCAGCCCAGGTTCCTGATGTCAGTTTGTAGGGTTCCCTTGGGACTGTCAGGGCAGCACAGGTTTGAGGTGGGGGCAGGTTGGGTCTGGGACATATCCTCGTCCGTTCGGATATTTTGCAGGCAGCCGGCCACTCAGGGCCACAGCTCCTGGAGACAAAGACCGGCCCTTTTCCCTGGGAAAGAAAAGTGGCCAGCCCAGGTTCCTGATGTCAGTTTGTAGGGTTCCCTTGGGACTGTCAGGGCAGCACAGGTTTGAGGTGGGGGCAGGTTGGGTCTGGGACGTATCCTCGTCCGTTCGGATATTTTGCAGGCAGCCGGCCATTCAGGGCCAGGGGCCCCTGGAGACAAAGACCGGCCCTTTTCCCTGGGAAAGAAAAGTGGCCAGCCCAGGTTCCTGATGTCAGTTTGTAGGGTTCCCTTGGGACTGTCAGGGCAGCACAGGTTTGAGGTGGGGGCAGGTTGGGTCTGGGACATATCCTCGTCCGTTTGGATATTTTGCAGGCAGCCGGCCACTCAGGGCCACAGCTCCTGGAGACAAAGACCGGCCCTTTTCCCTGGGAAAGAAAAGTGGCCAGCCCAGGTTCCTGATGTCAGTTTGTAGGGTTCCCTTGGGACTGTCAGGGCAGCACAGGTTTGAGGTGGGGGCAGGTTGGGTCTGGGACGTATCCTCGTCCGTTCGGATATTTTGCAGGCAGCCGTCCATTCAGGACCAGGGGCCCCGGGAGACAAAGACCGGCCCTTTTCCCTGGGAAAGAAAAGTGGCCAGCCCAGGTTCCTGGTGTCAGTTTGTAGGGTTCCCTTGGGACTGTCAGGGCAGCACAGGTTTGAGGTGGGGGCAGGTTGGGTCTGGGACGTATCCTCGTCCGTTCGGATATTTTGCAGGCAGCCGGCCACTCAGGGCCAGAGGACATTGGTGACAAAGACCGGCCCTTTTCCCTGGGAAAGAAAAGTGGCCAGCCCAGGTTCCTGATGTCAGTTTGTAGGGTTCCCTTGGCACTGTCAGGGCAGCACAGGTTGGAGGTGGGGGCAGGTTGGGTCTGGGATGTATCCTCGTCCGTTCGGATATTTTGCAGGCAGCCGGCCATTCAGGGCCAGGGGTCCCTGGAGACAAAGACCGTCCCTTTTCCCTGGGAAAGAAAAGTGGCCAGCCCAGGTTCCTGATGTCAGTTTGTAGGGTTCCCTTGGCACTGTCAGGGCAGCACAGGTTTGAGGTGGGGGCAGGTTGGGTCTGGGACGTATCCTCGTCCGTTCGGATATTTTGCAGGCAGCCGGCCACTCAGGGCCAGAGGACATTGGTGACAAAGACCGGCCCTTTTCCCTGGGAAAGAAAAGTGGCCAGCCCAGGTTCCTGATGTCAGTTTGTAGGGTTCCCTTGGGACTGTCAGGGAGGCACAGGTTTGACGTGGGGGCAGGTTGGGTCTGGGACATATCCTCGTCCGTTCGGATATTTTGCAGGCAGCCGGCCATTCAGGGCCACAGGCCCCTGGAGACATAGACCTGCCCTTTTCCCTGGGAAAGAAAAGTGGCCAGCCCAGGTTCCTGATGTCAGTTTGTAGGGTTCCCTTGGGACTGTCAGGGCAGCACAGGTTTGAGGTGGGGGCAGGTTGGGTCTGGGACGTATCCTCGTCCGTTCGGATATTTTGCAGCTAGCCGGCCACTCAGGGCCACAGGCCCCTGGAGACACAGACCGTCCCTTTTCCCTGGGAAAGAAAAGTGGCCAGCCCAGGTTCCTGATGTCAGTTTGTAGGGTTCCCTTGGGACTGTCAGGGCAGCACAGGTTTGAGGTGGGGGCAGGTTGGGTCTGGGACGTATCCTCGTCCGTTCGGATATTTTGCAGGCAGCCGGCCATTCAGGGCCAGGGGTCCCTGGAGACAAAGACCGGCCCTTTTCCCTGGGAAAGAAAAGTGGCCAGCCCAGGTTCCTGATGTCAGTTTGTAGGGTTCCCTTGGGACTGTCAGGGCAGCAAAGGTTTGAGGTGGGGGCAGATTGGGTCTGGGACGTATCCTCGTCCGTTCGGATATTTTGCAGGCAGCCGGCCACTCAGGGCCAGGGGTCCCTGGAGACAAAGACCGTCCCTTTTCCCTGGGAAAGAAAAGTGGCCAGCCCAGGTTCCTGATGTCAGTTTGTAGGGTTCCCTTGGGACTGTCAGGGCAGCACAGGTTTGAGGTGGGGCCAGGTTGGGTCTGGGACGTATCCTCGTCCGTTCGGATATTTTGCAGGCAGCCGGACACTCAGGTCCAGAGGACATTGGTGACAAAGACCGGCCCTTTTCCCTGGGAAAGAAAAGTGGCCAGCCCAGGTTCCTGGTGTCAGTTTGTAGGGTTCCCTTGGGACTGTCAGGGCAGCACAGGTTTGAGGTGGGGGCAGGTTGGGTCTGGGACGTATCCTCGTCCGTCCGGATATTTTGCAGGCAGCCAACCACTCAGGGCCACAGCCCATGGAGACATAGACCGGCCCTTTTCCCTGGGAAAGAAAAGTGGCCAGCCCAGGTTCCTGATGTCAGTTTGTAGGGTTCCCTTGGGACTGTCAGGGCAGCACAGGTTTGAGGTGGGGGCAGGTTGGGTCTGGGACGTATCCTCGTCCGTTCAGATATTTTGCAGGCAGCCGGCAATTCAGGGCCAGGGGCCCCGGGAGACAAAGACCGGCCCTTTTCCCTGGGAAAGAAAAGTGGCCAGCCCAGGTTCCTGATGTCAGTTTGTAGGGTTCCCTTGGGACTGTCAGGGCAGCACAGGTTTGAGGTGGGGGCAGGTTGGGTCTGGGACATATCCTCGTCCGTTCGGATATTTTGCAGGCAGCCGGCCACTCAGGGCCACAGCTCCTGGAGACAAAGACCGGCCCTTTTCCCTGGGAAAGAAAAGTGGCCAGCCCAGGTTCCTGATGTCAGTTTGTAGGGTTCCCTTGGGACTGTCAGGGCAGCACAGGTTTGAGGTGGGGGCAGGTTGGGTCTGGGACGTATCCTCGTCCGTTCGGATATTTTGCAGGCAGCCGGCCATTCAGGACCAGGGGCCCCGGGAGACAAAGACCGGCCCTTTTCCCTGGGAAAGAAAAGTGGCCAGCCCAGGTTCCTGATGTCAGTTTGTAGGGTTCCCTTGGCACTGTCAGGGCAGCACAGGTTTGAGGTGGGGGCAGGTTGGGTCTGGGACGTATCCTCGTCCGTTCGGATATTTTGCAGGCAGCCGGCCACTCAGGGCCAGAGGACATTGGTGACAAAGACCGGCCCTTTTCCCTGGGAAAGAAAAGTGGCCAGCCCAGGTTCCTGATGTCAGTTTGTAGGGTTCCCTTGGGACTGTCAGGGAGGCACAGGTTTGACGTGGGGGCAGGTTGGGTCTGGGACATATCCTCGTCCGTTCGGATATTTTGCAGGCAGCCGGCCATTCAGGGCCACAGGCCCCTGGAGACATAGACCTGCCCTTTTCCCTGGGAAAGAAAAGTGGCCAGCCCAGGTTCCTGATGTCAGTTTGTAGGGTTCCCTTGGGACTGTCAGGGCAGCACAGGTTTGAGGTGGGGGCAGGTTGGGTCTGGGACGTATCCTCGTCCGTTCGGATATTTTGCAGCTAGCCGGCCACTCAGGGCCACAGGCCCCTGGAGACACAGACCGTCCCTTTTCCCTGGGAAAGAAAAGTGGCCAGCCCAGGTTCCTGATGTCAGTTTGTAGGGTTCCCTTGGGACTGTCAGGGCAGCACAGGTTTGAGGTGGGGGCAGGTTGGGTCTGGGACGTATCCTCGTCCGTTCGGATATTTTGCAGGCAGCCGGCCATTCAGGGCCAGGGGTCCCTGGAGACAAAGACCGGCCCTTTTCCCTGGGAAAGAAAAGTGGCCAGCCCAGGTTCCTGATGTCAGTTTGTAGGGTTCCCTTGGGACTGTCAGGGCAGCAAAGGTTTGAGGTGGGGGCAGATTGGGTCTGGGACGTATCCTCGTCCGTTCGGATATTTTGCAGGCAGCCGGCCACTCAGGGCCAGGGGTCCCTGGAGACAAAGACCGTCCCTTTTCCCTGGGAAAGAAAAGTGGCCAGCCCAGGTTCCTGATGTCAGTTTGTAGGGTTCCCTTGGGACTGTCAGGGCAGCACAGGTTTGAGGTGGGGCCAGGTTGGGTCTGGGACGTATCCTCGTCCGTTCGGATATTTTGCAGGCAGCCGGACACTCAGGTCCAGAGGACATTGGTGACAAAGACCGGCCCTTTTCCCTGGGAAAGAAAAGTGGCCAGCCCAGGTTCCTGGTGTCAGTTTGTAGGGTTCCCTTGGGACTGTCAGGGCAGCACAGGTTTGAGGTGGGGGCAGGTTGGGTCTGGGACGTATCCTCGTCCGTCCGGATATTTTGCAGGCAGCCAACCACTCAGGGCCACAGCCCATGGAGACATAGACCGGCCCTTTTCCCTGGGAAAGAAAAGTGGCCAGCCCAGGTTCCTGATGTCAGTTTGTAGGGTTCCCTTGGGACTGTCAGGGCAGCACAGGTTTGAGGTGGGGGCAGGTTGGGTCTGGGACGTATCCTCGTCCGTTCAGATATTTTGCAGGCAGCCGGCAATTCAGGGCCAGGGGCCCCGGGAGACAAAGACCGGCCCTTTTCCCTGGGAAAGAAAAGTGGCCAGCCCAGGTTCCTGATGTCAGTTTGTAGGGTTCCCTTGGGACTGTCAGGGCAGCACAGGTTTGAGGTGGGGGCAGGTTGGGTCTGGGACATATCCTCGTCCGTTCGGATATTTTGCAGGCAGCCGGCCACTCAGGGCCACAGCTCCTGGAGACAAAGACCGGCCCTTTTCCCTGGGAAAGAAAAGTGGCCAGCCCAGGTTCCTGATGTCAGTTTGTAGGGTTCCCTTGGGACTGTCAGGGCAGCACAGGTTTGAGGTGGGGGCAGGTTGGGTCTGGGACGTATCCTCGTCCGTTCGGATATTTTGCAGGCAGCCGGCCATTCAGGACCAGGGGCCCCGGGAGACAAAGACCGGCCCTTTTCCCTGGGAAAGAAAAGTGGCCAGCCCAGGTTCCTGATGTCAGTTTGTAGGGTTCCCTTGGCACTGTCAGGGCAGCACAGGTTTGAGGTGGGGGCAGGTTGGGTCTGGGACGTATCCTCGTCCGTTCGGATATTTTGCAGGCAGCCGGCCACTCAGGGCCAGAGGACATTGGTGACAAAGACCGGCCCTTTTCCCTGGGAAAGAAAAGTGGCCAGCCCAGGTTCCTGATGTCAGTTTGTAGGGTTCCCTTGGGACTGTCAGGGCAGCACAGGTTGGAGGTGGGGGCAGGTTGGGTCTGGGACGTATCCTCGTCCGTTCGGATATTTTGCAGGCAGCCGGCCATTCAGGGCCAGGGGTCCCTGGAGACAAAGACCGTCCCTTTTCCCTGGGAAAGAAAAGTGGCCAGCCCAGGTTCCTGATGTCAGTTTGTAGGGTTCCCTTGGGACTGTCAGGGCAGCACAGGTGTGAGGTGGGGGCAGGTTGGGTCTGGGACGTATCCTCGTCCGTTCGGATATTTTGCAGGCATCCGGACACTCAGGGCCACAGGCCCCTGGAGACATAGAGCGGCCCTTTTCCCTGGGAAAGAAAAGTGGCCAGCCCAGGTTCCTGATGTCAGTTTGTAGGGTTCCCTTGGGACTGTCAGGGCAGCACAGGTTTGAGGTGGGGGCAGGTTGGGTCTGGGACATATCCTCGTCCGTTCGGATATTTTGCAGGCAGCCGGCCACTCAGGGCCACAGCTCCTGGAGACAAAGACCGGCCCTTTTCCCTGGGAAAGAAAAGTGGCCAGCCCAGGTTCCTGATGTCAGTTTGTAGGGTTCCCTTGGGACTGTCAGGGCAGCACAGGTTTGAGGTGGGGGCAGGTTGGGTCTGGGACGTATCCTCGTCCGTTCGGATATTTTGCAGGCAGCCGGCCATTCAGGGCCACAGGCCCCGGGAGACAAAGACCGGCCCTTTTCCCTGGGAAAGAAAAGTGGCCAGCCCAGGTTCCTGATGTCAGTTTGTAGGGTTCCCTTGGCACTGTCAGGGCAGCACAGGTTTGAGGTGGGGGCAGGTTGGGTCTGGGACGTATCCTCGTCCGTTCGGATATTTTGCAGGCAGCCGGCCACTCAGGGCCAGAGGACATTGGTGACAAAGACCGGCCCTTTTCCCTGGGAAAGAAAAGTGGCCAGCCCAGGTTCCTGATGTCAGTTTGTAGGGTTCCCTTGGGACTGTCAGGGCAGCACAGGTTTGAGGTGGGGGCAGGTTGGGTCTGGGACGTATCCTCGTCCGTTCGGATATTTTGCAGGCAGCCGGCCACTCAGGGCCACAGGCTCCTGGAGACATAGACCGGCCCTTTTCCCTGGGAAAGAAAAGTGGCCAGCCCAGGTTCCTGGTGTCAGTTTGTAGGGTTCCCTTGGGACTGTCAGGGCAGCACAGGTTTGAGGTGGGGGCAGGTTGGGTCTGGGACGTATCCTCGTCCGTTCGGATATTTTGCAGGCAGCCGGCCACTCAGGGCCAGGGGTCCCTGGAAACAAAGACCGTCGCTTTTCCCTGGGAAAGAAAAGTGGCCAGCCCAGGTTCCTGGTGTCAGTTTGTAGGGTTCCCTTGGGACTGTCAGGGCAGCACAGGTTTGAGGTGGGGGCAGGTTGGGTCTGGGACGTATCCTCGTCCGTTCGGATATTTTGCAGGCAGCCGGCCACTCAGGGCCACAGCCCCTGAAGACAAGGACCGTCCCTTTTCCCTGGGAAAGAAAAGTGGCCAGCCCAGGTTCCTGATGTCAGTTTGTAGGGTTCCCTTGGGACTGTCAGGGCAGCACAGGTTTGAGGTGGGGGCAGGTTGGGTCTGGGACGTATCCTCGTCCGTTCGGATATTTTGCAGGCAGCCAACCACTCAGGGCCAGAGGACATTGGTGACAAAGACCGGCCCTTTTCCCTGGGAAAGAAAAGTGGCCAGTCCAGGTTCCTGATGTCAGTTTGTAGGGTTCCCTTGGCACTGTCAGGGCAGCACAGGTTGGAGGTGGGGGCAGGTTGGGTCTGGGACGTATCCTCGTCCGTTTGGATATTTTGCAGGCAGCCGGCCACTCAGGGCCAGAGGACATTGGTGACAAAGACCGGCCCTTTTCCCTGGGAAAGAAAAGTGGCCAGCCCAGGTTCCTGGTGTCAGTTTGTAGGGTTCCCTTGGGACTGTCAGGGCAGCACAGGTTTGAGGTGGGGGCAGGTTGGGTCTGGGACATATCCTCGTCCGTTCGGATATTTTGCAGGCAGCCGGCTACTCAGGGCCACAGCCCCTGGAGACAAAGACCGGCCCTTTTCCCTGGGAAAGAAAAGTGGCCAGCCCAGGTTCCTGATGTCAGTTTGTAGGGTTCCCTTGGCACTGTCAGGGCAGCACAGGTTTGAGGTGGGGGCAGGTTGGGTCTGGGACGTATCCTCGTCCGTTCGGATATTTTGCAGGCAGCCGGCCACTCAGGGCCACAGGCCCCTGGAGACAAAGACCGGCCCTTTTCCCTGGGAAAGAAAAGTGGCTAGCCCAGGTTCCTGGTGTCAGTTTGTAGGGTTCCCTTGGGACTGTCAGGGCGGCACAGGTTTGAGGTGGGGGCAGGGCTGGTCTGGGACGTATCCTCGTCCGTTCGGATATTTTGCAGGCAGCCGGCCACTCAGGGCCACAGCCCCTGGAGACAAAGACCGGCCCTTTTCCCTGGGAAAGAAAAGTGGCCAGCCCAGGTTCCTGATGTCAGTTTGTAGGGTTCCCTTGGGACTGTCAGGGCAGCACAGGTTTGAGGTGGGGGCAGGTTGGGTCTGGGACGTATCCTCGTCCGTTCGGATATTTTGCAGGCAGCCGGCCACTCAGGGCCAGAGGACATTGGTGACAAAGACCGGCCCTTTTCCCTGGGAAAGAAAAGTGGCCAGCCCAGGTTCCTGATGTCAGTTTGTAGGGTTCCCTTGGCACTGTCAGGGCAGCACAGGTTTGAGGTGGGGGCAGGTTGGGTCTGGGACATATCCTCGTCCGTTTGGATATTTTGCAGGCAGCCGGCCACTCAGGGCCAGAGGACATTGGTGACAAAGACCGGCCCTTTTCCCTGGGAAAGAAAAGTGGCCAGCCCAGGTTCCTGATGTCAGTTTGTAGGGTTCCCTTGGGACTGTCAGGGCGGCACAGGTTTGAGGTGGGGGCAGGTTGGGTCTGGGACGTATCCTCGTCCGTTCGGATATTTTGCAGGCAGCCGGCCATTCAGGGCCAGGGGTCCCTGGAGACAAAGACCGGCCCTTTTCCCTGGGAAAGAAAAGTGGCCAGCCCAGGTTCCTGATGTCAGTTTGTAGGGTTCCCTTGGGACTGTCAGGGCAGCACAGGTTTGAGGTGGGGGCAGATTGGGTCTGGGATGTATCCTCGTCCGTTCGGATATTTTGCAGGCAGCCGGCCACTCAGGGCCAGGGGTCCCTGGAGACAAAGACCGTCCCTTTTCCCTGGGAAAGAAAAGTGGCCAGCCCAGGTTCCTGATGTCAGTTTGTAGGGTTCCCTTGGGACTGTCAGGGCAGCACAGGTTTGAGGTGGGGCCAGGTTGGGTCTGGGACATATCCTCGTCCGTTCGGATATTTTGCAGGCAGCCGGCCACTCAGGGCCACAGGCCCCTGGAGACATAGACCGGCCCTTTTCCCTGGGAAAGAAAAGTGGCCAGCCCAGGTTCCTGATGTCAGTTTGTAGGGTTCCCTTGGGACTGTCAGGGCAGCACAGGTTTGAGGTGGGGCCAGGTTGGGTCTGGGACATATCCTCGTCCGTTCGGATATTTTGCAGGCAGCCGGCCACTCAGGGCCACAGGCCCCTGGAGACATAGACCGGCCCTTTTCCCTGGGAAAGAAAAGTGGCCAGCCCAGGTTCCTGATGTCAGTTTGTAGGGTTCCCTTGGGACTGTCAGGGCAGCACAGGTTTGAGGTGGGGGCAGGTTGGGTCTGGGACGTATCCTCGTCCGTTCGGATATTTTGCAGGCAGCCGGCCACTCAGGGCCACAGGCTCCTGGAGACATAGACCGGCCCTTTTCCCTGGGAAAGAAAAGTGGCCAGCCCAGGTTCCTGGTGTCAGTTTGTAGGGTTCCCTTGGGACTGTCAGGGCAGCACAGGTTTGAGGTGGGGGCAGGTTGGGTCTGGGACGTATCCTCGTCCGTTCGGATATTTTGCAGGCAGCCGGCCACTCAGGGCCAGGGGTCCCTGGAAACAAAGACCGTCGCTTTTCCCTGGGAAAGAAAAGTGGCCAGCCCAGGTTCCTGGTGTCAGTTTGTAGGGTTCCCTTGGGACTGTCAGGGCAGCACAGGTTTGAGGTGGGGGCAGGTTGGGTCTGGGACGTATCCTCGTCCGTTCGGATATTTTGCAGGCAGCCGGCCACTCAGGGCCACAGGCCCCTGGAGACATAGAGCGGCCCTTTTCCCTGGGAAAGAAAAGTGGCCAGCCCAGGTTCCTGATGTCAGTTTGTAGGGTTCCCTTGGGACTGTCAGGGCAGCACAGGTTTGAGGTGGGGGCAGGTTGGGTCTGGGACGTATCCTCGTCCGTTCGGATATTTTGCAGGCAGCCGGCCACTCAGGGCCACAGCCCCTGAAGACAAGGACCGTCCCTTTTCCCTGGGAAAGAAAAGTGGCCAGCCCAGGTTCCTGATGTCAGTTTGTAGGGTTCCCTTGGGACTGTCAGGGCAGCACAGGTTTGAGGTGGGGGCAGGTTGGGTCTGGGACGTATCCTCGTCCGTTCGGATATTTTGCAGGCAGCCGGCCACTCAGGGCCAGAGGACATTGGTGACAAAGACCGGCCCTTTTCCCTGGGAAAGAAAAGTGGCCAGCCCAGGTTCCTGATGTCAGTTTGTAGGGTTCCCTTGGCACTGTCAGGGCAGCACAGGTTTGAGGTGGGGGCAGGTTGGGTCTGGGACGTATCCTCGTCCGTTTGGATATTTTGCAGGCAGCCGGCCACTCAGGGCCAGAGGACATTGGTGACAAAGACCGGCCCTTTTCCCTGGGAAAGAAAAGTGGCCAGCCCAGGTTCCTGGTGTCAGTTTGTAGGGTTCCCTTGGGACTGTCAGGGCAGCACAGGTTTGAGGTGGGGGCAGGTTGGGTCTGGGACATATCCTCGTCCGTTCGGATATTTTGCAGGCAGCCGGCTACTCAGGGCCACAGCCCCTGGAGACAAAGACCGGCCCTTTTCCCTGGGAAAGAAAAGTGGCCAGCCCAGGTTCCTGATGTCAGTTTGTAGGGTTCCCTTGGGACTGTCAGGGCAGCACAGGTTTGAGGTGGGGGCAGGTTGGGTCTGGGACGTATCCTCGTCCGTTCGGATATTTTGCAGGCAGCCGGCCACTCAGGGCCACAGGCCCCTGGAGACAAAGACCGGCCCTTTTCCCTGGGAAAGAAAAGTGGCTAGCCCAGGTTCCTGGTGTCAGTTTGTAGGGTTCCCTTGGGACTGTCAGGGCGGCACAGGTTTGAGGTGGGGGCAGGGCTGGTCTGGGACGTATCCTCGTCCGTTCGGATATTTTGCAGGCAGCCGGCCACTCAGGGCCACAGCCCCTGGAGACAAAGACCGGCCCTTTTCCCTGGGAAAGAAAAGTGGCCAGCCCAGGTTCCCGATGTCAGTTTGTAGGGTTCCCTTGGGACTGTCAGGGCAGCACAGGTTTGAGGTGGGGGCAGGTTGGGTCTGGGACGTATCCTCGTCCGTTCGGATATTTTGCAGGCAGCCGGCCACTCAGGGCCAGAGGACATTGGTGACAAAGACCGGCCCTTTTCCCTGGGAAAGAAAAGTGGCCAGCCCAGGTTCCTGATGTCAGTTTGTAGGGTTCCCTTGGCACTGTCAGGGCAGCACAGGTTTGAGGTGGGGGCAGGTTGGGTCTGGGACGTATCCTCGTCCGTTTGGATATTTTGCAGGCAGCCGGCCACTCAGGGCCAGAGGACATTGGTGACAAAGACCGGCCCTTTTCCCTGGGAAAGAAAAGTGGCCAGCCCAGGTTCCTGGTGTCAGTTTGTAGGGTTCCCTTGGGACTGTCAGGGCAGCACAGGTTTGAGGTGGGGGCAGGTTGGGTCTGGGACATATCCTCGTCCGTTCGGATATTTTGCAGGCAGCCGGCTACTCAGGGCCACAGCCCCTGGAGACAAAGACCGTCCCTTTTCCCTGGGAAAGAAAAGTGGCCAGCCCAGGTTCCTGATGTCAGTTTGTAGGGTTCCCTTGGGACTGTCAGGGCAGCACAGGTGTGAGGTGGGGGCAGGTTGGGTCTGGGACGTATCCTCGTCCGTTTGGATATTTTGCAGGCAGCTGGCTACTCAGGGCCACAGGCCCCTTGAGACATAGACCTGCCCTTTTCCCTGGGAAAGAAAAGTGGCTAGCCCAGGTTCCTGGTGTCAGTTTGTAGGGTTCCCTTGGGACTGTCAGGGCGGCACAGGTTTGAGGTGGGGGCAGGGCTGGTCTGGGACGTATCCTCGTCCGTTCGGATATTTTGCAGGCAGCCGGCCACTCAGGGCCACAGCCCCTGGAGACAAAGACCGGCCCTTTTCCTTGGGAAAGACAAGTTGCCAGCCCAGGTTCCTGATGTCAGTTTGTAGGGTTCCCTTGGGACTGTCAGGGCAGCACAGGTTTGAGGTGGGGGCAGGTTGGGTCTGGGACGTATCCTCGTCCGTTCGGATATTTTGCAGGCAGCCGGCCACTCAGGGCCAGAGGACATTGGTGACAAAGACCGGCCCTTTTCCCTGGGAAAGAAAAGTGGCCAGCCCAGGTTCCTGATGTCAGTTTGTAGGGTTCCCTTGGCACTGTCAGGGCAGCACAGGTTTGAGGTGGGGGCAGGTTGGGTCTGGGACGTATCCTCGTCCGTTCGGATATTTTGCAGGCAGCCAGCCACTCAGGGCCACAGGCCCCTGGAGACATAGAGCGGCCCTTTTCCCTGGGAAAGAAAAGTGGCCAGCCCAGGTTCCTGATGTCAGTTTGTAGGGTTCCCTTGGGACTGTCAGGGCTGCACAGGTTTGAGGTGGGGGCAGGTTGGGTCTGGGACGTATGCTCGTCCGTTCGGATATTTTGCAGGCAGCCGGCCACTCAGGGCCACAGCCCCTGGAGACAAGGACCGGCCCTTTTCCCTGGGAAAGAAAAGTGGCCAGCCCAGGTTCCTGATGTCAGTTTGTAGGGTTCCCTTGGGACTGTCAGGGCAGCACAGGTTTGAGGTGGGGGCAGGTTGGGTCTGGGACGTATCCTCGTCCGTTCGGATATTTTGCAGGCAGCCGGCCACTCAGGGCCAGAGGACATTGGTGACAAAGACCGGCCCTTTTCCCTGGGAAAGAAAAGTGGCCAGCCCAGGTTCCTGATGTCAGTTTGTAGGGTTCCCTTGGGACTGTCAGGGCTGCACAGGTTTGAGGTGGGGGCAGGTTGGGTCTGGGACGTATCCTCGTCCGTTCGGATATTTTGCAGGCAGCCGGCCACTCAGGGCCACAGGTCCCTGGAGACAAAGACCGGCCCTTTTCCCTGGGAAAGAAAAGTGGCCAGCCCAGGTTCCTGATGTCAGTTTGTAGGGTTCCCTTGGCACTGTCAGGGCAGCACAGGTTTGAGGTGGGGGCAGGTTGGGTCTGGGACGTATCCTCGTCCGTTTGGATATTTTGCAGGCAGCCGGCCACTCAGGGCCAGAGGACATTGGTGACAAAGACCGGCCCTTTTCCTTGGGAAAGAAAAGTGGCCAGCCCAGGTTCCTGGTGTCAGTTTGTAGGGTTCCCTTGGGACTGTCAGGGCAGCACAGGTTTGAGGTGGGGGCAGGTTGGGTCTGGGACATATCCTCGTCCGTTCGGATATTTTGCAGGCAGCCGGCTACTCAGGGCCACAGCCCCTGGAGACAAAGACCGGCCCTTTTCCCTGGGAAAGAAAAGTGGCCAGCCCAGGTTCCTGATGTCAGTTTGTAGGGTTCCCTTGGGACTGTCAGGGCAGCACAGGTTTGAGGTGGGGGCAGGTTGGGTCTGGGACGTATCCTCGTCCGTTCGGATATTTTGCAGGCAGCCGGCCACTCAGGGCCACAGCCCCTGGAGACAAGGACCGGCCCTTTTCCCTGGGAAAGAAAAGTGGCCAGCCCAGGTTCCTGATGTCAGTTTGTAGGGTTCCCTTGGGACTGTCAGGGCAGCACAGGTTTGAGGTGGGGGCAGGTTGGGTCTGGGACGTATCCTCGTCCGTTCGGATATTTTGCAGGCAGCCGGCCACTCAGGGCCAGAGGACATTGGTGACAAAGACCGGCCTTTTTCCCTGGGAAAGAAAAGTGGCCAGCCCAGGTTCCTGATGTCAGTTTGTAGGGTTCCCTTGGGACTGTCAGGGCTGCACAGGTTTGAGGTGGGGGCAGGTTGGGTCTGGGACGTATCCTCGTCCGTTCGGATATTTTGCAGGCAGCCGGCCACTCAGGGCCACAGGTCCCTGGAGACAAAGACCGGCCCTTTTCCCTGGGAAAGAAAAGTGGCCAGCCCAGGTTCCTGATGTCAGTTTGTAGGGTTCCCTTGGCACTGTCAGGGCAGCACAGGTTTGAGGTGGGGGCAGGTTGGGTCTGGGACGTATCCTCGTCCGTTTGGATATTTTGCAGGCAGCCGGCCACTCAGGGCCAGAGGACATTGGTGACAAAGACCGGCCCTTTTCCTTGGGAAAGAAAAGTGGCCAGCCCAGGTTCCTGGTGTCAGTTTGTAGGGTTCCCTTGGGACTGTCAGGGCAGCACAGGTTTGAGGTGGGGGCAGGTTGGGTCTGGGACATATCCTCGTCCGTTCGGATATTTTGCAGGCAGCCGGCTACTCAGGGCCACAGCCCCTGGAGACAAAGACCGGCCCTTTTCCCTGGGAAAGAAAAGTGGCCAGCCCAGGTTCCTGATGTCAGTTTGTAGGGTTCCCTTGGGACTGTCAGGGCAGCACAGGTTTGAGGTGGGGGCAGGTTGGGTCTGGGACGTATCCTCGTCCGTTCGGATATTTTGCAGGCAGCCGGCCACTCAGGGCCACAGCCCCTGGAGACAAAGACCGGCCCTTTTCCCTGGGAAAGAAAAGTGGCCAGCCCAGGTTCCTGATGTCAGTTTGTAGGGTTCCCTTGGGACTGTCAGGGCAGCACAGGTTTGAGGTGGGGGCAGGTTCGGTCTGGGACATATCCTCGTCCGTTCGGATATTTTGCAGGCAGCCGGCCACTCAGGGCCACAGCCCCTGGAGACAAGGACCGGCCCTTTTCCCTGGGAAAGAAAAGTGGCCAGCCCAGGTTCCTGGTGTCAGTTTGTAGGGTTCCCTTGGGACTGTCAGGGAGGCACAGGTTTGAGGTGGGGGCAGGTTGGGTCTGGGACATATCCTCGTCCGTTCGGATATTTTGCAGGCAGCTGGCCACTCAGGTCCACAGGCCCCTGGAGACATAGACCTGCCCTTTTCCCTGGGAAAGAAAAGTGGCCAGCCCAGGTTCCTGGTGTCAGTTTGTAGGGTTCCCTTGGGACTGTCAGGGCAGCACAGGTTTGAGGTGGGGGCAGGTTGGGTCTGGGACGTATCCTCGTCCGTTCGGATATTTTGCAGCTAGCCGGCCACTCAGGGCCACAGGCCCCTGAAGGCAAAGACCGGCCCTTTTCCCTGGGAAAGAAAAGTGGCCAGCCCAGGTTCCTGATGTCAGTTTGTAGGGTTCCCTTGGGACTGTCAGGGCAGCACAGGTTTGAGGTGAGGGCAGGTTGGGTCTGGGACGTATCCTCGTCCGTTCGGATATTTTGCAGGCAGCCGGCCACTCAGGGCCACAGCCCCTGGAGACAAAGACCGGCCCTTTTCCTTGGGAAAGACAAGTTGCCAGCCCAGGTTCCTGATGTCAGTTTGTAGGGTTCCCTTGGGACTGTCAGGGCAGCACAGGTTTGAGGTGGGGGCAGGTTGGGTCTGGGACGTATCCTCGTCCGTTCGGATATTTTGCAGGCAGCCGGCCACTCAGGGCCACAGCCCCTGGAGACAAGGACCGGCCCTTTTCCCTGGGAAAGAAAAGTGGCCAGCCCAGGTTCCTGATGTCAGTTTGTAGGGTTCCCTTGGGACTGTCAGGGCTGCACAGGTTTGAGGTGGGGGCAGGTTGGGTCTGGGACGTATCCTCGTCCGTTCGGATATTTTGCAGGCAGCCGGCCACTCAGGGCCAGAGGAAATAGGTGACAAAGACCGGCCCTTCTCCCTGGGAAAGAAAAGTGGCCAGCCCAGGTTCCTGATGTCAGTTTGTAGGGTTCCCTTGGCACTGTCAGGGCAGCAAAGGTGTGAGGTGGGGGCAGGTTGGGTCTGGGACGTATCCTCGTCCGTTCGGATATTTTGCAGGCAGCCGGCCATTCAGGGCCAGAGGACATTGGTGACAAAGACCGGCCCTTTTCCCTGGGAAAGAAAAGTGGCCAGCCCAGGTTCCTGGTGTCAGTTTGTAGGGTTCCCTTGGGACTGTCAGGGCAGCACAGGTTTGAGGTGGGGGCAGGTTGGGTCTGGGACATATCCTCGTCCGTTCGGATATTTTGCAGGCAGCCGGCTACTCAGGGCCACAGCCCCTGGAGACAAAGACCGGCCCTTTTCCCTGGGAAAGAAAAGTGGCCAGCCCAGGTTCCTGATGTCAGTTTGTAGGGTTCCCTTGGGACTGTCAGGGAGGCACAGGTTTGACGTGGGGGCAGGTTGGGTCTGGGACATATCCTCGTCCGTTCGGATATTTTGCAGGCAGCTGGCCACTCAGGGCCACAGGCCCCTGGAGACATAGACCTGCCCTTTTCCCTGGGAAAGAAAAGTGGCCAGCCCAGGTTCCTGATGTCAGTTTGTAGGGTTCCCTTGGCACTGTCAGGGCAGCACAGGTTTGAGGTGGGGGCAGGTTGGGTCTGGGACGTATCCTCGTCCGTTCGGATATTTTGCAGCTAGCCGGCCACTCAGGGCCACAGGCCCCTGAAGGCAAAGACCGTCCCTTTTCCCTGGGAAAGAAAAGTGGCCAGCCCAGGTTCCTGGTGTCAGTTTGTAGGGTTCCCTTGGGACTGTCAGGGCAGCACAGGTTTGAGGTGGGGGCAGGTTGGGTCTGGGACGTATCCTCGTCCGTTCGGATATTTTGCAGGCAGCCGGCCACTCAGGGCCACAGCCCCTGGAGACAAAGACCGGCCCTTTTCCTTGGGAAAGACAAGTTGCCAGCCCAGGTTCCTGATGTCAGTTTGTAGGGTTCCCTTGGGACTGTCAGGGCAGCACAGGTTTGAGGTGGGGGCAGGTTGGGTCTGGGACATATCCTCGTCCGTTCGGATATTTTGCAGGCAGCCGGCCACTCAGGGCCAGAGGACATTGGTGACAAAGACCGGCCCTTTTCCCTGGGAAAGAAAAGTGGCCAGCCCAGGTTCCTGATGTCAGTTTGTAGGGTTCCCTTGGAACTGTCAGGGCAGCACAGGTTTGAGGTGGGGGCAGGTTGGGTCTGGGACGTATCCTCGTCCATTCGGATATTTTGCAGGCAGCCGGCCACTCAGGGCCAGAGGACATTGGTGACAAAGACCGGCCCTTTTCCCTGGGAAAGAAAAGTGGCCAGCCCAGGTTCCTGATGTCAGTTTGTAGGGTTCCCTTGGGACTGTCAGGGCGGCACAGGTTTGAGGTGGGGGCAGGTTGGGTCTGGGACATATCCTCGTCCGTTTGGATATTTTGCAGGCAGCTGGCCACTCAGGGCCACAGGCCCTGGAGACAAAGACCGGCCCTTTTCCTTGGGAAAGACAAATTGCCAGCCCAGGTTCCTGATGTCAGTTTGTAGGGTTCCCTTGGGACTGTCAGGGCAGCACAGGTTTGAGGTGGGGGCAGGTTGGGTCTGGGACGTATCCTCGTCCGTTCGGATATTTTGCAGGCAGCCGGACACTCAGGGCCACAGGCCCCTGGAGACATAGAGCGGCCCTTTTCCCTGGGAAAGAAAAGTGGCCAGCCCATGTTCCTGATGTCAGTTTGTAGGGTTCCCTTGGGACTGTCAGGGCAGCACAGGTTTGAGGTGGGGGCCGGTTGGGTCTGGGACGTATCCTCGTCCGTTCGGATATTTTGCAGGCAGCCAACCACTCAGGGCCACAGGCCCCTGGAGACAAAGACCGGCCCTTTTCACTGGGAAAGAAAAGTGGCCAGCCCAGGTTCCTGGTGTCAGTTTGTAGGGTTCCCTTGGGACTGCCAGGGCAGCACAGGTTTGAGGTGGGGGCAGGTTGGGTCTGGGACGTATCCTCGTCCGTTCGGATATTTTGCAGGCAGCCGGCCACTCAGGGCCACAGGCTCCTGGAGACATAGACCGGCCCTTTTCCCTGGGAAAGAAAAGTGGCCAGCCCAGGTTCCTGATGTCAGTTTGTAGGGTTCCCTTGGGACTGTCAGGGCAGCACAGGTTTGAGGTGGGGGCAGGTTGGGTCTGGGACGTATCCTCGTCCGTTCGGATATTTTGCAGGCAGCCGGCCACTCAGGGCCAGAGGACATTGGTGACAAAGACCGGCCCTTTTCCTAGGAAAGAAAAGTGGCCAGCCCAGGTTCCTGGTGTCAGTTTGTAGGGTTCCCTTGGGACTGTCAGGGCAGCACAGGTTTGAGGTGGGGGCAGGTTGGGTCTGGGACGTATCCTCGTCCGTTTGGATATTTTGCAGGCAGCCGGCCACTCAGGGCCAGAGGACATTGGTGACAAAGACCGGCCCTTTTCCCTGGGAAAGAAAAGTGGCCAGCCCAGGTTCCTGGTGTCAGTTTGTAGGGTTCCCTTGGGACTGTCAGGGCAGCACAGGTTTGAGGTGGGGGCAGGTTGGGTCTGGGACATATCCTCGTCCGTTCGGATATTTTGCAGGCAGCCGGCTACTCAGGGCCACAGCCCCTGGAGACAAAGACCGGCCCTTTTCCCTGGGAAAGAAAAGTGGCCAGCCCAGGTTCCTGATGTCAGTTTGTAGGGTTCCCTTGGCACTGTCAGGGCAGCACAGGTTTGAGGTGGGGGCAGGTTGGGTCTGGGACGTATCCTCGTCCGTTCGGATATTTTGCAGGCAGCCGGCCACTCAGGGCCACAGGCCCCTGGAGACAAAGACCGGCCCTTTTCCCTGGGAAAGAAAAGTGGCTAGCCCAGGTTCCTGGTGTCAGTTTGTAGGGTTCCCTTGGGACTGTCAGGGCGGCACAGGTTTGAGGTGGGGGCAGGGCTGGTCTGGGACGTATCCTCGTCCGTTCGGATATTTTGCAGGCAGCCGGCCACTCAGGGCCACAGCCCCTGGAGACAAAGACCGGCCCTTTTCCCTGGGAAAGAAAAGTGGCCAGCCCAGGTTCCTGATGTCAGTTTGTAGGGTTCCCTTGGGACTGTCAGGGCAGCACAGGTTTGAGGTGGGGGCAGGTTGGGTCTGGGACGTATCCTCGTCCGTTCGGATATTTTGCAGGCAGCCGGCCACTCAGGGCCAGAGGACATTGGTGACAAAGACCGGCCCTTTTCCCTGGGAAAGAAAAGTGGCCAGCCCAGGTTCCTGATGTCAGTTTGTAGGGTTCCCTTGGGACTGTCAGGGCAGCACAGGTTTGAGGTGGGGGCAGGTTGGGTCTGGGACGTATCCTCGTCCGTTCGGATATTTTGCAGGCAGCCGGCCACTCAGGGCCACAGCCCCTGGAGACAAGGACCGGCCCTTTTCCCTGGGAAAGAAAAGTGGCCAGCCCAGGTTCCTGATGTCAGTTTGTAGGGTTCCCTTGGGACTGTCAGGGCAGCACAGATTTGAGGTGGGGGCAGGTTGGGTCTGGGACGTATCCTCGTCCGTTCGGATATTTTGCAGGCAGCCGGCCACTCAGGGCCAGAGGAAATAGGTGACAAAGACCGGCCCTTTTCCCTGGGAAAGAAAAGTGGCCAGCCCAGGTTCCTGATGTCAGTTTGTAGGGTTCCCTTGGCACTGTCAGGGCAGCAAAGGTGTGAGGTGGGGGCAGGTTGGGTCTGGGACGTATCCTCGTCCGTTCGGATATTTTGCAGGCAGCCGGCCATTCAGGGCCAGAGGACATTGGTGACAAAGACCGGCCCTTTTCCCTGGGAAAGAAAAGTGGCCAGCCCAGGTTCCTGGTGTCAGTTTGTAGGGTTCCCTTGGGACTGTCAGGGCAGCACAGGTTTGAGGTGGGGGCAGGTTGGGTCTGGGACATATCCTCGTCCGTTCGGATATTTTGCAGGCAGCCGGCTACTCAGGGCCACAGCCCCTGGAGACAAAGACCGGCCCTTTTCCCTGGGAAAGAAAAGTGGCCAGCCCAGGTTCCTGATGTCAGTTTGTAGGGTTCCCTTGGGACTGTCAGGGAGGCACAGGTTTGACGTGGGGGCAGGTTGGGTCTGGGACATATCCTCGTCCGTTCGGATATTTTGCAGGCAGCTGGCCACTCAGGGCCACAGGCCCCTGGAGACATAGACCTGCCCTTTTCCCTGGGAAAGAAAAGTGGCCAGCCCAGGTTCCTGATGTCAGTTTGTAGGGTTCCCTTGGCACTGTCAGGGCAGCACAGGTTTGAGGTGGGGGCAGGTTGGGTCTGGGACGTATCCTCGTCCGTTCGGATATTTTGCAGCTAGCCGGCCACTCAGGGCCACAGGCCCCTGAAGGCAAAGACCGTCCCTTTTCCCTGGGAAAGAAAAGTGGCCAGCCCAGGTTCCTGGTGTCAGTTTGTAGGGTTCCCTTGGGACTGTCAGGGCAGCACAGGTTTGAGGTGGGGGCAGGTTGGGTCTGGGACGTATCCTCGTCCGTTCGGATATTTTGCAGGCAGCCGGCCACTCAGGGCCACAGCCCCTGGAGACAAAGACCGGCCCTTTTCCTTGGGAAAGACAAGTTGCCAGCCCAGGTTCCTGATGTCAGTTTGTAGGGTTCCCTTGGGACTGTCAGGGCAGCACAGGTTTGAGGTGGGGGCAGGTTGGGTCTGGGACATATCCTCGTCCGTTCGGATATTTTGCAGGCAGCCGGCCACTCAGGGCCAGAGGACATTGGTGACAAAGACCGGCCCTTTTCCCTGGGAAAGAAAAGTGGCCAGCCCAGGTTCCTGATGTCAGTTTGTAGGGTTCCCTTGGAACTGTCAGGGCAGCACAGGTTTGAGGTGGGGGCAGGTTGGGTCTGGGACGTATCCTCGTCCGTTCGGATATTTTGCAGGCAGCCGGCCACTCAGGGCCAGAGGACATTGGTGACAAAGACCGGCCCTTTTCCCTGGGAAAGAAAAGTGGCCAGCCCAGGTTCCTGATGTCAGTTTGTAGGGTTCCCTTGGGACTGTCAGGGCGGCACAGGTTTGAGGTGGGGGCAGGTTGGGTCTGGGACATATCCTCGTCCGTTTGGATATTTTGCAGGCAGCTGGCCACTCAGGGCCACAGGCCCTGGAGACAAAGACCGGCCCTTTTCCTTGGGAAAGACAAATTGCCAGCCCAGGTTCCTGATGTCAGTTTGTAGGGTTCCCTTGGGACTGTCAGGGCAGCACAGGTTTGAGGTGGGGGCAGGTTGGGTCTGGGACGTATCCTCGTCCGTTCGGATATTTTGCAGGCAGCCAACCACTCAGGGCCACAGGCCCCTGGAGACAAAGACCGGCCCTTTTCACTGGGAAAGAAAAGTGGCCAGCCCAGGTTCCTGGTGTCAGTTTGTAGGGTTCCCTTGGGACTGCCAGGGCAGCACAGGTTTGAGGTGGGGGCAGGTTGGGTCTGGGACGTATCCTCGTCCGTTCGGATATTTTGCAGGCAGCCGGCCACTCAGGGCCACAGGCTCCTGGAGACATAGACCGGCCCTTTTCCCTGGGAAAGAAAAGTGGCCAGCCCAGGTTCCTGGTGTCAGTTTGTAGGGTTCCCTTGGGACTGTCAGGGCAGCACAGGTTTGAGGTGGGGGCAGGTTGGGTCTGGGACGTATCCTCGTCCGTTTGGATATTTTGCAGGCAGCCGGCCACTCAGGGCCAGAGGACATTGGTGACAAAGACCGGCCCTTTTCCTAGGAAAGAAAAGTGGCCAGCCCAGGTTCCTGGTGTCAGTTTGTAGGGTTCCCTTGGGACTGTCAGGGCAGCACAGGTTTGAGGTGGGGGCAGGTTGGGTCTGGGACGTATCCTCGTCCGTTTGGATATTTTGCAGGCAGCCGGCCACTCAGGGCCAGAGGACATTGGTGACAAAGACCGGCCCTTTTCCCTGGGAAAGAAAAGTGGCCAGCCCAGGTTCCTGGTGTCAGTTTGTAGGGTTCCCTTGGGACTGTCAGGGCAGCACAGGTTTGAGGTGGGGGCAGGTTGGGTCTGGGACATATCCTCGTCCGTTCGGATATTTTGCAGGCAGCCGGCTACTCAGGGCCACAGCCCCTGGAGACAAAGACCGGCCCTTTTCCCTGGGAAAGAAAAGTGGCCAGCCCAGGTTCCTGATGTCAGTTTGTAGGGTTCCCTTGGCACTGTCAGGGCAGCACAGGTTTGAGGTGGGGGCAGGTTGGGTCTGGGACGTATCCTCGTCCGTTCGGATATTTTGCAGGCAGCCGGCCACTCAGGGCCACAGGCCCCTGGAGACAAAGACCGGCCCTTTTCCCTGGGAAAGAAAAGTGGCTAGCCCAGGTTCCTGGTGTCAGTTTGTAGGGTTCCCTTGGGACTGTCAGGGCGGCACAGGTTTGAGGTGGGGGCAGGGCTGGTCTGGGACGTATCCTCGTCCGTTCGGATATTTTGCAGGCAGCCGGCCACTCAGGGCCACAGCCCCTGGAGACAAAGACCGGCCCTTTTCCCTGGGAAAGAAAAGTGGCCAGCCCAGGTTCCTGATGTCAGTTTGTAGGGTTCCCTTGGCACTGTCAGGGCAGCACAGGTTTGAGGTGGGGGCAGGTTGGGTCTGGGACGTATCCTCGTCCGTTCGGATATTTTGCAGGCAGCCGGCCACTCAGGGCCAGAGGACATTGGTGACAAAGACCGGCCCTTTTCCCTGGGAAAGAAAAGTGGCCAGCCCAGGTTCCTGATGTCAGTTTGTAGGGTTCCCTTGGCACTGTCAGGGCAGCACAGGTTTGAGGTGGGGGCAGGTTGGGTCTGGGACGTATCCTCGTCCGTTTGGATATTTTGCAGGCAGCCGGCCACTCAGGGCCAGAGGACATTGGTGACAAAGACCGGCCCTTTTCCCTGGGAAAGAAAAGTGGCCAGCCCAGGTTCCTGGTGTCAGTTTGTAGGGTTCCCTTGGGACTGTCAGGGCAGCACAGGTTTGAGGTGGGGGCAGGTTGGGTCTGGGACATATCCTCGTCCGTTCGGATATTTTGCAGGCAGCCGGCTACTCAGGGCCACAGCCCCTGGAGACAAAGACCGGCCCTTTTCCCTGGGAAAGAAAAGTGGCCAGCCCAGGTTCCTGATGTCAGTTTGTAGGGTTCCCTTGGGACTGTCAGGGCAGCACAGGTGTGAGGTGGGGGCAGGTTGGGTCTGGGACGTATCCTCGTCCGTTTGGATATTTTGCAGGCAGCTGGCCACTCAGGGCCACAGGCCCCTTGAGACATAGAGCGGCCCTTTTCCCTGGGAAAGAAAAGTGGCTAGCCCAGGTTCCTGGTGTCAGTTTGTAGGGTTCCCTTGGGACTGTCAGGGCGGCACAGGTTTGAGGTGGGGGCAGGGCTGGTCTGGGACGTATCCTCGTCCGTTCGGATATTTTGCAGGCAGCCGGCCACTCAGGGCCACAGCCCCTGGAGACAAAGACCGGCCCTTTTCCTTGGGAAAGACAAGTTGCCAGCCCAGGTTCCTGATGTCAGTTTGTAGGGTTCCCTTGGGACTGTCAGGGCAGCACAGGTTTGAGGTGGGGGCAGGTTGGGTCTGGGACGTATCCTCGTCCGTTCGGATATTTTGCAGGCAGCCGGCCACTCAGGGCCAGAGGACATTGGTGACAAAGACCGGCCCTTTTCCCTGGGAAAGAAAAGTGGCCAGCCCAGGTTCCTGATGTCAGTTTGTAGGGTTCCCTTGGGACTGTCAGGGCAGCACAGGTTTGAGGTGAGGGCAGGTTGGGTCTGGGACGTATCCTCGTCCGTTCGGATATTTTGCAGGCAGCCGGCCACTCAGGGCCACAGGCCCCTGGAGACATAGAGCGGCCCTTTTCCCTGGGAAAGAAAAGTGGCCAGCCCAGGTTCCTGATGTCAGTTTGTAGGGTTCCCTTGGGACTGTCAGGGCAGCACAGGTTTGAGGTGGGGGCAGGTTGGGTCTGGGACGTATCCTCGTCCGTTCGGATATTTTGCAGGCAGCCGGCCACTCAGGGCCACAGCCCCTGGAGACAAGGACCGGCCCTTTTCCCTGGGAAAGAAAAGTGGCCAGCCCAGGTTCCTGATGTCAGTTTGTAGGGTTCCCTTGGGACTGTCAGGGCAGCACAGGTTTGAGGTGGGGGCAGGTTGGGTCTGGGACGTATCCTCGTCCGTTCGGATATTTTGCAGGCAGCCGGCCACTCAGGGCCAGAGGACATTGGTGACAAAGACCGGCCCTTTTCCCTGGGAAAGAAAAGTGGCCAGCCCAGGTTCCTGATGTCAGTTTGTAGGGTTCCCTTGGGACTGTCAGGGCTGCACAGGTTTGAGGTGGGGGCAGGTTGGGTCTGGGACGTATCCTCGTCCGTTCGGATATTTTGCAGGCAGCCGGCCACTCAGGGCCACAGGTCCCTGGAGACAAAGACCGGCCCTTTTCCCTGGGAAAGAAAAGTGGCCAGCCCAGGTTCCTGATGTCAGTTTGTAGGGTTCCCTTGGCACTGTCAGGGCAGCACAGGTTTGAGGTGGGGGCAGGTTGGGTCTGGGACGTATCCTCGTCCGTTTGGATATTTTGCAGGCAGCCGGCCACTCAGGGCCAGAGGACATTGGTGACAAAGACCGGCCCTTTTCCTTGGGAAAGAAAAGTGGCCAGCCCAGGTTCCTGATGTCAGTTTGTAGGGTTCCCTTGGGACTGTCAGGGCAGCACAGGTTTGAGGTGGGGGCAGGTTGGGTCTGGGACATATCCTCGTCCGTTCGGATATTTTGCAGGCAGCCGGCTACTCAGGGCCACAGCCCCTGGAGACAAAGACCGGCCCTTTTCCCTGGGAAAGAAAAGTGGCCAGCCCAGGTTCCTGATGTCAGTTTGTAGGGTTCCCTTGGCACTGTCAGGGCAGCACAGGTTTGAGGTGGGGGCAGGTTGGGTCTGGGACGTATCCTCGTCCGTTCGGATATTTTGCAGGCAGCCGGCCACTCAGGGCCACAGCCCCTGGAGACAAAGACCGGCCCTTTTCCCTGGGAAAGAAAAGTGGCCAGCCCAGGTTCCTGATGTCAGTTTGTAGGGTTCCCTTGGGACTGTCAGGGCAGCACAGGTTGGAGGTGGGGGCAGGTTGGGTCTGGGACATATCCTCGTCCGTTCGGATATTTTGCAGGCAGCCGGCCACTCAGGGCCACAGCCCCTGGAGACAAGGACCGGCCCTTTTCCCTGGGAAAGAAAAGTGGCCAGCCCAGGTTCCTGATGTCAGTTTGTAGGGTTCCCTTGGGACTGTCAGGGAGGCACAGGTTTGACGTGGGGGCAGGTTGGGTCTGGGACATATCCTCGTCCGTTCGGATATTTTGCAGGCAGCTGGCCACTCAGGTCCACAGGCCCCTGGAGACATAGACCTGCCCTTTTCCCTGGGAAAGAAAAGTGGCCAGCCCAGGTTCCTGATGTCAGTTTGTAGGGTTCCCTTGGGACTGTCAGGGCAGCACAGGTTTGAGGTGGGGGCAGGTTGGGTCTGGGACGTATCCTCGTCCGTTCGGATATTTTGCAGGCAGCCGGCCACTCAGGGCCACAGCCCCTGGAGACAAGGACCGGCCCTTTTCCCTGGGAAAGAAAAGTGGCCAGCCCAGGTTCCTGATGTCAGTTTGTAGGGTTCCCTTGGGACTGTCAGGGCAGCACAGGTTTGAGGTGGGGGCAGGTTGGGTCTGGGACGTATCCTCGTCCGTTCGGATATTTTGCAGGCAGCCGGCCACTCAGGGCCAGAGGAAATAGGTGACAAAGACCGGCCCTTTTCCCTGGGAAAGAAAAGTGGCCAGCCCAGGTTCCTGGTGTCAGTTTGTAGGGTTCCCTTGGGACTGTCAGGGCAGCACAGGTTTGAGGTGGGGGCAGGTTGGGTCTGGGACATATCCTCGTCCTTTCGGATATTTTGCAGGCAGCCGGCTACTCAGGGCCACAGCCCCTGGAGACAAAGACCGGCCCTTTTCCCTGGGAAAGAAAAGTGGCCAGCCCAGGTTCCTGATGTCAGTTTGTAGGGTTCCCTTGGGACTGTCAGGGAGGCACAGGTTTGAGGTGGGGGCAGGTTGGGTCTGGGACGTATCCTCGTCCGTTCGGATATTTTGCAGGCAGCTGGCCACTCAGGGCCACAGGCCCCTGGAGACATAGACCTGCCCTTTTCCCTGGGAAAGAAAAGTGGCCAGCCCAGGTTCCTGATGTCAGTTTGTAGGGTTCCCTTGGCACTGTCAGGGCAGCACAGGTTTGAGGTGGGGGCAGGTTGGGTCTGGGACGTATCCTCGTCCGTTCGGATATTTTGCAGCTAGCCGGCCACTCAGGGCCACAGGCCCCTGAAGGCAAAGACCGTCCCTTTTCCCTGGGAAAGGAAAGTGGCCAGCCCAGGTTCCTGGTGTCAGTTTGTAGGGTTCCCTTGGGACTGTCAGGGCAGCACAGGTTTGAGGTGGGGGCAGGTTGGGTCTGGGACGTATGCTCGTCCGTTCGGATATTTTGCAGGCAGCCGGCCACTCAGGGCCACAGCCCCTGGAGACAAAGACCGGCCCTTTTCCTTGGGAAAGACAAGTTGCCAGCCCAGGTTCCTGATGTCAGTTTGTAGGGTTCCCTTGGGACTGTCAGGGCAGCACAGGTTTGAGGTGGGGGCAGGTTGGGTCTGGGACATATCCTCGTCCGTTCGGATATTTTGCAGGCAGCCGGCCACTCAGGGCCAGAGGACATTGGTGACAAAGACCGGCCCTTTTCCCTGGGAAAGAAAAGTGGCCAGCCCAGGTTCCTGATGTCAGTTTGTAGGGTTCCCTTGGAACTGTCAGGGCAGCACAGGTTTGAGGTGGGGGCAGGTTGGGTCTGGGACGTATCCTCGTCCGTTCGGATATTTTGCAGGCAGCCGGCCACTCAGGGCCAGAGGACATTGGTGACAAAGACCGTCCCTTTTCCCTGGGAAAGAAAAGTGGCCAGCCCAGGTTCCTGATGTCAGTTTGTAGGGTTCCCTTGGGACTGTCAGGGCGGCACAGGTTTGAGGTGGGGGCAGGTTGGGTCTGGGACATATCCTCGTCCGTTTGGATATTTTGCAGGCAGCTGGCCACTCAGGGCCACAGGCCCTGGAGACAAAGACCGGCCCTTTTCCTTGGGAAAGACAAGTTGCCAGCCCAGGTTCCTGATGTCAGTTTGTAGGGTTCCCTTGGGACTGTCAGGGCAGCACAGGTTTGAGGTGGGGGCAGGTTGGGTCTGGGACGTATCCTCGTCCGTTCGGATATTTTGCAGGCAGCCGGACACTCAGGGCCACAGGCCCCTGGAGACATAGAGCGGCCCTTTTCCCTGGGAAAGAAAAGTGGCCAGCCCATGTTCCTGATGTCAGTTTGTAGGGTTCCCTTGGGACTGTCAGGGCAGCACAGGTTTGAGGTGGGGGCCGGTTGGGTCTGGGACGTATCCTCGTCCGTTCGGATATTTTGCAGGCAGCCAACCACTCAGGGCCACAGGCCCCTGGAGACATAGACCGGCCCTTTTCCCTGGGAAAGAAAAGTGGCCAGCCCAGGTTCCTGATGTCAGTTTGTAGGGTTCCCTTGGAACTGTCAGGGCAGCACAGGTTTGAGGTGGGGGCAGGTTGGGTCTGGGACGTATCCTCGTCCGTTCGGATATTTTGCAGGCAGCCGGCCACTCAGGGCCACAGGCTCCTGGAGACATAGACCGGCCCTTTTCCCTGGGAAAGAAAAGTGGCCAGCCCAGGTTCCTGATGTCAGTTTGTAGGGTTCCCTTGGGACTGTCAGGGCAGCACAGGTTTGAGGTGGGGGCAGGTTGGGTCTGGGACGTATCCTCGTCCGTTCGGATATTTTGCAGGCAGCCGGCCACTCAGGGCCACAGGTCCCTGGAGACAAAGACCGGCCCTTTTCCCTGGGAAAGAAAAGTGGCCAGCCCAGGTTCCTGATGTCAGTTTGTAGGGTTCCCTTGGCACTGTCAGGGCAGCACAGGTTTGAGGTGGGGGCAGGTTGGGTCTGGGACGTATCCTCGTCCGTTCGGATATTTTGCAGGCAGCTGGCCACTCAGGGCCACAGGTCCCTGGAGACAAAGACCGGCCCTTTTCCCTGGGAAAGAAAAGTGGCCAGCCCAGGTTCCTGATGTCAGTTTGTAGGGTTCCCTTGGCACTGTCAGGGCAGCACAGGTTTGAGGTGGGGGCAGGTTGGGTCTGGGACGTATCCTCGTCCGTTCGGATATTTTGCAGCTAGCCGGCCACTCAGGGCCACAGCCCCTGGAGACATAGACCGGCCATTTTCCCTGGGAAAGAAAAGTGGCCAGCCCAGGTTCCTGATGTCAGTTTGTAGGGTTCCCTTGGGACTGTCAGGGCAGCACAGGTTTGAGGTGGGGGCAGGTTGGGTCTGGGACGTATCCTCGTCCGTTCGGATATTTTGCAGGCAGCCGGCCCCTCAGGGCCAGGGGTCCCTGGAGACAAAGACCGTCCCTTTTCCCTGGGAAAGAAAAGTGGCCAGCCCAGGTTCCTGATGTCAGTTTGTAGGGTTCCCTTGGCACTGTCAGGGCAGCACAGGTTTGAGGTGGGGGCAGGTTGGGTCTGGGACGTATCCTCGTCCGTTCGGATATTTTGCAGGCAGCCGGCCACTCAGGGCCAGAGGACATTGGTGACAAAGACCGGCCCTTTTCCCTGGGAAAGAAAAGTGGCCAGCCCAGGTTCCTGATGTCAGTTTGTAGGGTTCCCTTGGGACTGTCAGGGCAGCACAGGTTGGAGGTGGGGGCAGGTTGGGTCTGGGACGTATCCTCGTCCGTTCGGATATTTTGCAGGCAGCCGGCCACTCAGGGCCACAGGCTCCTGGAGACATAGACCGGCCCTTTTCCCTGGGAAAGAAAAGTTGCCAGCCCAGGTTCCTGATGTCAGTTTGTAGGGTTCCCTTGGGACTGTCAGGGCAGCACAGGTTTGAGGTGGGGGCAGGTTGGGTCTGGGACGTATCCTCGTCCGTTCGGATATTTTGCAGGCAGCCGGCCACTCAGGGCCACAGGTCCCTGGAAACAAAGACCGTCCCTTTTCCCTGGGAAAGAAAAGTGGCCAGCCCAGGTTTCTGGTGTCAGTTTGTAGGGTTCCCTTGGGACTGTCAGGGCAGCACAGGTTTGAGGTGGGGGCAGGTTGTGTCTGGGACGTATCCTCGTCCGTTCGGATATTTTGCAGGCAGCCGGACACTCAGGGCCACAGGCCCCTGGAGACATAGAGCGGCCCTTTTCCCTGGGAAAGAAAAGTGGCCAGCCCAGGTTCCTGATGTCAGTTTGTAGGGTTCCCTTGGGACTGTCAGGGCAGCACAGGTTTGAGGTGGGGGCAGGTTGGGTCTGGGACGTATCCTCGTCCGTTCGGATATTTTGCAGGCAGCCGGACACTCAGGGCCAGAGGACATTGGTGACAAAGACCGGCCCTTTTCCCTGGGAAAGAAAAGTGGCCAGCCCAGGTTCCTGATGTCAGTTTGTAGGGTTCCCTTGGGACTGTCAGGGCTGCACAGGTTTGAGGTGGGGGCAGGTTGGGTCTGGGACGTATCCTCGTCCGTTCGGATATTTTGCAGGCAGCCGGCCACTCAGGGCCACAGGTCCCTGAAGACAAAGACCGGCCCTTTTCCCTGGGAAAGAAAAGTGGCCAGCCCAGGTTCCTGATGTCAGTTTGTAGGGTTCCCTTGGCACTGTCAGGGCAGCACAGGTTTGAGGTGGGGGCAGGTTGGGTCTGGGACGTATCCTCGTCCGTTTGGATATTTTGCAGGCAGCCGGCCACTCAGGGCCAGAGGACATTGGTGACAAAGACCGGCCCTTTTCCCTGGGAAAGAAAAGTGGCCAGCCCAGGTTCCTGGTGTCAGTTTGTAGGGTTCCCTTGGGACTGTCAGGGCAGCACAGGTTTGAGGTGGGGGCAGGTTGGGTCTGGGACATATCCTCGTCCGTTCGGATATTTTGCAGGCAGCCGGCTACTCAGGGCCACAGCCCCTGGAGACAAAGACCGGCCCTTTTCCCTGGGAAAGAAAAGTGGCCAGCCCAGGTTCCTGATGTCAGTTTGTAGGGTTCCCTTGGCACTGTCAGGGCAGCACAGGTTTGAGGTGGGGGCAGGTTGGGTCTGGGACGTATCCTCGTCCGTTCGGATATTTTGCAGGCAGCCGGCCACTCAGGGCCACAGCCCCTGGAGACAAAGACCGGCCCTTTTCCCTGGGAAAGAAAAGTGGCCAGCCCAGGTTCCTGATGTCAGTTTGTAGGGTTCCCTTGGGACTGTCAGGGCAGCACAGGTGTGAGGTGGGGGCAGGTTGGGTCTGGGACGTATCCTCGTCCGTTTGGATATTTTGCAGGCAGCTGGCCACTCAGGGCCACAGGCCCCTTGAGACATAGACCTGCCCTTTTCCCTGGGAAAGAAAAGTGGCCAGCCCAGGTTCCTGGTGTCAGTTTGTAGGGTTCCCTTGGGACTGTCAGGGCGGCACAGGTTTGAGGTGGGGGCAGGGCTGGTCTGGGACGTATCCTCGTCCGTTCGGATATTTTGCAGGCAGCCGGCCACTCAGGGCCACAGCCCCTGGAGACAAAGACCGGCCCTTTTCCTTGGGAAAGACAAGTTGCCAGCCCAGGTTCCTGATGTCAGTTTGTAGGGTTCCCTTGGCACTGTCAGGGCAGCACAGGTTTGAGGTGGGGGCAGGTTGGGTCTGGGACGTATCCTCGTCCGTTCGGATATTTTGCAGGCAGCCGGACACTCAGGGCCACAGGCCCCTGGAGACATAGACCTGCCCTTTTCCCTGGGAAAGAAAAGTGGCCAGCCCATGTTCCTGATGTCAGTTTGTAGGGTTCCCTTGGGACTGTCAGGGCAGCACAGGTTTGAGGTGGGGGCCGGTTGGGTCTGGGACGTATCCTCGTCCGTTCGGATATTTTGCAGGCAGCCGGCCACTCAGGGCCACAGGCCCCTGGAGACATAGAGCGGCCCTTTTCCCTGGGAAAGAAAAGTGGCCAGCCCAGGTTCCTGATGTCAGTTTGTAGGGTTCCCTTGGGACTGTCAGGGCAGCACAGGTTTGAGGTGGGGGCAGGTTGGGTCTGGGACGTATCCTCGTCCGTTCGGATATTTTGCAGGCAGCCGGCCACTCAGGGCCACAGGCTCCTGGAGACATAGACCGGCCCTTTTCCCTGGGAAAGAAAAGTGGCCAGCCCAGGTTCCTGATGTCAGTTTGTAGGGTTCCCTTGGGACTGTCAGGGCAGCACAGGTTTGAGGTGGGGGCAGGTTGGGTCTGGGACGTATCCTCGTCCGTTCGGATATTTTGCAGGCAGCCGGCCACTCAGGGCCACAGGCTCCTGGAGACATAGACCGGCCCTTTTCCCTGGGAAAGAAAAGTGGCCAGCCCAGGTTCCTGATGTCAGTTTGTAGGGTTCCCTTGGGACTGTCAGGGCAGCACAGGTTTGAGGTGGGGGCAGGTTGGGTCTGGGACGTATCCTCGTCCGTTCGGATATTTTGCAGGCAGCCGGCCACTCAGGGCCACAGGCTCCTGGAGACATAGACCGGCCCTTTTCCCTGGGAAAGAAAAGTGGCCAGCCCAGGTTCCTGATGTCAGTTTGTAGGGTTCCCTTGGGACTGTCAGGGCAGCACAGGTTTGAGGTGGGGGCAGGTTGGGTCTGGGACGTATCCTCGTCCGTTCGGATATTTTGCAGGCAGCCGGCCACTCAGGGCCAGAGGACATTGGTGACAAAGACCGGCCCTTTTCCTAGGAAAGAAAAGTGGCCAGCCCAGGTTCCTGGTGTCAGTTTGTAGGGTTCCCTTGGGACTGTCAGGGCAGCACAGGTTTGAGGTGGGGGCAGGTTGGGTCTGGGACGTATCCTCGTCCGTTCGGATATTTTGCAGGCAGCCGGCCACTCAGGGCCACAGGTCCCTGGAGACAAAGACCGGCCCTTTTCCCTGGGAAAGAAAAGTGGCCAGCCCAGGTTCCTGATGTCAGTTTGTAGGGTTCCCTTGGCACTGTCAGGGCAGCACAGGTTTGAGGTGGGGGCAGGTTGGGTCTGGGACGTATCCTCGTCCGTTTGGATATTTTGCAGGCAGCCGGCCACTCAGGGCCAGAGGACATTGGTGACAAAGACCGGCCCTTTTCCTTGAGAAAGAAAAGTGGCCAGCCCAGGTTCCTGGTGTCAGTTTGTAGGGTTCCCTTGGGACTGTCAGGGCAGCACAGGTTTGAGGTGGGGGCAGGTTGGGTCTGGGACATATCCTCGTCCGTTCGGATATTTTGCAGGCAGCCGGCTACTCAGGGCCACAGCCCCTGGAGACAAAGACCGGCCCTTTTCCCTGGGAAAGAAAAGTGGCCAGCCCAGGTTCCTGATGTCAGTTTGTAGGGTTCCCTTGGCACTGTCAGGGCAGCACAGGTTTGAGGTGGGGGCAGGTTGGGTCTGGGACGTATCCTCGTCCGTTCGGATATTTTGCAGGCAGCCGGCCACTCAGGGCCACAGCCCCTGGAGACAAAGACCGGCCCTTTTCCCTGGGAAAGAAAAGTGGCCAGCCCAGGTTCCTGATGTCAGTTTGTAGGGTTCCCTTGGGACTGTCAGGGCAGCACAGGTTGGAGGTGGGGGCAGGTTCGGTCTGGGACATATCCTCGTCCGTTCGGATATTTTGCAGGCAGCCGGCCACTCAGGGCCACAGCCCCTGGAGACATAGACCGGCCCTTTTCCCTGGGAAAGAAAAGTGGCCAGCCCAGGTTCCTGATGTCAGTTTGTAGGGTTCCCTTGGGACTGTCAGGGAGGCACAGGTTTGACGTGGGGGCAGGTTGGGTCTGGGACATATCCTCGTCCGTTCGGATATTTTGCAGGCAGCTGGCCACTCAGGTCCACAGGCCCCTGGAGACATAGACCTGCCCTTTTCCCTGGGAAAGAAAAGTGGCCAGCCCAGGTTCCTGATGTCAGTTTGTAGGGTTCCCTTGGGACTGTCAGGGCAGCACAGGTTTGAGGTGGGGGCAGGTTGGGTCTGGGACGTATCCTCGTCCGTTCGGATATTTTGCAGCTAGCCGGCCACTCAGGGCCACAGGCCCCTGAAGGCAAAGACCGGCCCTTTTCCCTGGGAAAGAAAAGTGGCCAGCCCAGGTTCCTGATGTCAGTTTGTAGGGTTCCCTTGGCACTGTCAGGGCAGCACAGGTTTGAGGTGGGGGCAGGTTGGGTCTGGGACGTATCCTCGTCCGTTTGGATATTTTGCAGGCAGCCGGCCACTCAGGGCCAGAGGACATTGGTGACAAAGACCGGCCCTTTTCCTTGAGAAAGAAAAGTGGCCAGCCCAGGTTCCTGGTGTCAGTTTGTAGGGTTCCCTTGGGACTGTCAGGGCAGCACAGGTTTGAGGTGGGGGCAGGTTGGGTCTGGGACGTATCCTCGTCCGTTTGGATATTTTGCAGGCAGCCGGCCACTCAGGGCCAGAGGACATTGGTGACAAAGACCGGCCCTTTTCCCTGGGAAAGAAAAGTGGCCAGCCCAGGTTCCTGGTGTCAGTTTGTAGGGTTCCCTTGGGACTGTCAGGGCAGCACAGGTTTGAGGTGGGGGCAGGTTGGGTCTGGGACATATCCTCGTCCGTTCGGATATTTTGCAGGCAGCCGGCTACTCAGGGCCACAGCCCCTGGAGACAAAGACCGGCCCTTTTCCCTGGGAAAGAAAAGTGGCCAGCCCAGGTTCCTGATGTCAGTTTGTAGGGTTCCCTTGGCACTGTCAGGGCAGCACAGGTTTGAGGTGGGGGCAGGTTGGGTCTGGGACGTATCCTCGTCCGTTCGGATATTTTGCAGGCAGCCGGCCACTCAGGGCCACAGCCCCTGGAGACAAAGACCGGCCCTTTTCCCTGGGAAAGAAAAGTGGCCAGCCCAGGTTCCTGATGTCAGTTTGTAGGGTTCCCTTGGGACTGTCAGGGCAGCACAGGTGTGAGGTGGGGGCAGGTTGGGTCTGGGACGTATCCTCGTCCGTTTGGATATTTTGCAGGCAGCTGGCCACTCAGGGCCACAGGCCCCTTGAGACATAGACCTGCCCTTTTCCCTGGGAAAGAAAAGTGGCCAGCCCAGGTTCCTGGTGTCAGTTTGTAGGGTTCCCTTGGGACTGTCAGGGCGGCACAGGTTTGAGGTGGGGGCAGGGCTGGTCTGGGACGTATCCTCGTCCGTTCGGATATTTTGCAGGCAGCCGGCCACTCAGGGCCACAGCCCCTGGAGACAAAGACCGGCCCTTTTCCTTGGGAAAGACAAGTTGCCAGCCCAGGTTCCTGATGTCAGTTTGTAGGGTTCCCTTGGCACTGTCAGGGCAGCACAGGTTTGAGGTGGGGGCAGGTTGGGTCTGGGACGTATCCTCGTCCGTTCGGATATTTTGCAGGCAGCCGGACACTCAGGGCCACAGGCCCCTGGAGACATAGACCTGCCCTTTTCCCTGGGAAAGAAAAGTGGCCAGCCCATGTTCCTGATGTCAGTTTGTAGGGTTCCCTTGGGACTGTCAGGGCAGCACAGGTTTGAGGTGGGGGCCGGTTGGGTCTGGGACGTATCCTCGTCCGTTCGGATATTTTGCAGGCAGCCGGCCACTCAGGGCCACAGGCCCCTGGAGACATAGAGCGGCCCTTTTCCCTGGGAAAGAAAAGTGGCCAGCCCAGGTTCCTGATGTCAGTTTGTAGGGTTCCCTTGGGACTGTCAGGGCAGCACAGGTTTGAGGTGGGGGCAGGTTGGGTCTGGGACGTATCCTCGTCCGTTCGGATATTTTGCAGGCAGCCGGCCACTCAGGGCCACAGGCTCCTGGAGACATAGACCGGCCCTTTTCCCTGGGAAAGAAAAGTGGCCAGCCCAGGTTCCTGATGTCAGTTTGTAGGGTTCCCTTGGGACTGTCAGGGCAGCACAGGTTTGAGGTGGGGGCAGGTTGGGTCTGGGACGTATCCTCGTCCGTTCGGATATTTTGCAGGCAGCCGGCCACTCAGGGCCACAGGCTCCTGGAGACATAGACCGGCCCTTTTCCCTGGAAAGAAAAGTGGCCAGCCCAGGTTCCTGATGTCAGTTTGTAGGGTTCCCTTGGGACTGTCAGGGCAGCACAGGTTTGAGGTGGGGGCAGGTTGGGTCTGGGACGTATCCTCGTCCGTTCGGATATTTTGCAGGCAGCCGGCCACTCAGGGCCACAGGCTCCTGGAGACATAGACCGGCCCTTTTCCCTGGGAAAGAAAAGTGGCCAGCCCAGGTTCCTGATGTCAGTTTGTAGGGTTCCCTTGGGACTGTCAGGGCAGCACAGGTTTGAGGTGGGGGCAGGTTGGGTCTGGGACGTATCCTCGTCCGTTCGGATATTTTGCAGGCAGCCGGCCACTCAGGGCCAGAGGACATTGGTGACAAAGACCGGCCCTTTTCCTAGGAAAGAAAAGTGGCCAGCCCAGGTTCCTGGTGTCAGTTTGTAGGGTTCCCTTGGGACTGTCAGGGCAGCACAGGTTTGAGGTGGGGGCAGGTTGGGTCTGGGACGTATCCTCGTCCGTTCGGATATTTTGCAGGCAGCCGGCCACTCAGGGCCACAGGTCCCTGGAGACAAAGACCGGCCCTTTTCCCTGGGAAAGAAAAGTGGCCAGCCCAGGTTCCTGATGTCAGTTTGTAGGGTTCCCTTGGCACTGTCAGGGCAGCACAGGTTTGAGGTGGGGGCAGGTTGGGTCTGGGACGTATCCTCGTCCGTTTGGATATTTTGCAGGCAGCCGGCCACTCAGGGCAGAGGACATTGGTGACAAAGACCGGCCCTTTTCCTTGAGAAAGAAAAGTGGCCAGCCCAGGTTCCTGGTGTCAGTTTGTAGGGTTCCCTTGGGACTGTCAGGGCAGCACAGGTTTGAGGTGGGGGCAGGTTGGGTCTGGGACATATCCTCGTCCGTTCGGATATTTTGCAGGCAGCCGGCTACTCAGGGCCACAGCCCCTGGAGACAAAGACCGGCCCTTTTCCCTGGGAAAGAAAAGTGGCCAGCCCAGGTTCCTGATGTCAGTTTGTAGGGTTCCCTTGGCACTGTCAGGGCAGCACAGGTTTGAGGTGGGGGCAGGTTGGGTCTGGGACGTATCCTCGTCCGTTCGGATATTTTGCAGGCAGCCGGCCACTCAGGGCCACAGCCCCTGGAGACAAAGACCGGCCCTTTTCCCTGGGAAAGAAAAGTGGCCAGCCCAGGTTCCTGATGTCAGTTTGTAGGGTTCCCTTGGGACTGTCAGGGCAGCACAGGTTGGAGGTGGGGGCAGGTTCGGTCTGGGACATATCCTCGTCCGTTCGGATATTTTGCAGGCAGCCGGCCACTCAGGGCCACAGCCCCTGGAGACATAGACCGGCCCTTTTCCCTGGGAAAGAAAAGTGGCCAGCCCAGGTTCCTGATGTCAGTTTGTAGGGTTCCCTTGGGACTGTCAGGGAGGCACAGGTTTGACGTGGGGGCAGGTTGGGTCTGGGACATATCCTCGTCCGTTCGGATATTTTGCAGGCAGCTGGCCACTCAGGTCCACAGGCCCCTGGAGACATAGACCTGCCCTTTTCCCTGGGAAAGAAAAGTGGCCAGCCCAGGTTCCTGATGTCAGTTTGTAGGGTTCCCTTGGGACTGTCAGGGCAGCACAGGTTTGAGGTGGGGGCAGGTTGGGTCTGGGACGTATCCTCGTCCGTTCGGATATTTTGCAGCTAGCCGGCCACTCAGGGCCACAGGCCCCTGAAGGCAAAGACCGGCCCTTTTCCCTGGGAAAGAAAAGTGGCCAGCCCAGGTTCCTGATGTCAGTTTGTAGGGTTCCCTTGGCACTGTCAGGGCAGCACAGGTTTGAGGTGGGGGCAGGTTGGGTCTGGGACGTATCCTCGTCCGTTTGGATATTTTGCAGGCAGCCGGCCACTCAGGGCCAGAGGACATTGGTGACAAAGACCGGCCCTTTTCCTTGAGAAAGAAAAGTGGCCAGCCCAGGTTCCTGGTGTCAGTTTGTAGGGTTCCCTTGGGACTGTCAGGGCAGCACAGGTTTGAGGTGGGGGCAGGTTGGGTCTGGGACATATCCTCGTCCGTTCGGATATTTTGCAGGCAGCCGGCTACTCAGGGCCACAGCCCCTGGAGACAAAGACCGGCCCTTTTCCCTGGGAAAGAAAAGTGGCCAGCCCAGGTTCCTGATGTCAGTTTGTAGGGTTCCCTTGGGACTGTCAGGGCAGCACAGGTTGGAGGTGGGGGCAGGTTCGGTCTGGGACATATCCTCGTCCGTTCGGATATTTTGCAGGCAGCCGGCCACTCAGGGCCACAGCCCCTGGAGACATAGACCGGCCCTTTTCCCTGGGAAAGAAAAGTGGCCAGCCCAGGTTCCTGATGTCAGTTTGTAGGGTTCCCTTGGGACTGTCAGGGAGGCACAGGTTTGACGTGGGGGCAGGTTGGGTCTGGGACATATCCTCGTCCGTTCGGATATTTTGCAGGCAGCTGGCCACTCAGGTCCACAGGCCCCTGGAGACATAGACCTGCCCTTTTCCCTGGGAAAGAAAAGTGGCCAGCCCAGGTTCCTGATGTCAGTTTGTAGGGTTCCCTTGGGACTGTCAGGGCAGCACAGGTTTGAGGTGGGGGCAGGTTGGGTCTGGGACGTATCCTCGTCCGTTCGGATATTTTGCAGCTAGCCGGCCACTCAGGGCCACAGGCCCCTGAAGGCAAAGACCGGCCCTTTTCCCTGGGAAAGAAAAGTGGCCAGCCCAGGTTCTTGATGTCAGTTTGTAGGGTTCCCTTGGGACTGTCAGGGCAGCACAGGTTTGAGGTGAGGGCAGGTTGGGTCTGGGACGTATCCTCGTCCGTTCGGATATTTTGCAGGCAGCCGGCCACTCAGGGCCACAGTCCCTGGAGACAAAGACCGGCCCTTTTCCTTGGGAAAGACAAGTTGCCAGCCCAGGTTCCTGATGTCAGTTTGTAGGGTTCCCTTGGGACTGTCAGGGCAGCACAGGTTTGAGGTGGGGGCAGGTTGGGTCTGGGACATATCCTCGTCCGTTCGGATATTTTGCAGGCAGCCGGCCACTCAGGGCCACAGCCCCTGGAGACAAGGACCGGCCCTTTTCCCTGGGAAAGAAAAGTGGCCAGCCCAGGTTCCTGATGTCAGTTTGTAGGGTTCCCTTGGGACTGTCAGGGCAGCACAGGTTTGAGGTGGGGGCAGGTTGGGTCTGGGACGTATCCTCGTCCGTTCGGATA